>NW_027477848.1:0-53848 GCF_051020955.1 Megalopta genalis
TGTTTAAAAACGCTATTTCGCACGAATTTAAAAGCGAAATCGTGTATATCGCATGATATTGAAGCTAAATTCGTATGTTTCGCGTTGATTTAAAGCTGATTCGTGTATTTCGCATGAATCTGAAGCTAAATTGTTCATTTCGCATAAATTTGAATCTAAATCCCTTTGTTTAAAATCGCTATTTCGCACGAATTTGAAGCTAAATCGAGTGTTTCGCATGATATTGAACCTAAATCGTATGTTTCGCATTGATATAAAGTTAATTCGTGTATTTCGCATGAATCTGAAGCTAAACTGTTCATTTCGCATCAATTTGAAGCTAAATCGTTTGTTTAAAATCGCTATTTCGCACGAATTCGAAGAGAAATCGTGTATATCGCATGATATTGGAGCTAAATCGTATGTTTAAAATCGCTATTTCGCATGAATTTTGAAGCGAAATCGTGTGTTTCGCATGATATTGGAGCTAAATCGTATGTTTCGCGTTGATTTATGGCTAATTCGTGTATGTCGTATGAATCTGAAGCTAAATTGTCCATTTCGCATGAATTTGAAGCTAAATCGTTTGTTAAAATCGCTATTTCGCACGAATTTGAAGCGAAATCGTGTGTTTCGCATGATATTGGAGCAAAATCGTATGTTTCGCGTTGATGTAAGGCTAATTCGTGTATTTCGTTATGAATCTGAAGATAAATTGTTCATTTCGCATGAATTTGAAGCTAAATCGTTTGTTTAAAATCGCTATTTCGCACGAATTTGAAGCGAAATCGTGTGTTTCGCATGATATTGAAGCTAAATCGTATGTTTCGCGTTGATTTAAAGCTGATTCGTGTATTTCGCATGAATCTGAAGCTACATTGTTCATTTCGCATCAATTTGAAGCTAAATCGTTTGTTTAAAATCGCTATTTCGCACGAATTCGAAGCGAAATCGTGTATATCGCATGATATTGGAGCTAAATCGTATGTCTCGCGTTGATTTAAAGCTGATTCGTGTATTTTGCATGAATCTGAAGCTAAATTGTTCATATCGCATGAATTTGAAGCTAAATCGTTTGTTTAAAATCGCTATTTCGCGCGAATTTGAAGTGAAATCGTGTGTTTCGCATTATATTGGAGTTAAATCGTATGTTTCGCGTTGATTTAAAACTGATTCGTGTATTTCGCATGAATGTGAAGCTACATTGTTCATTTCGCATCAATTTGAATCTAAATCTTTTGTTTAAAATCGCTATTTCGCAGAATTGAAGCGAAATCGTGTGTTTCGCATGATATTGAAGCTAAATCGTATGTTTCGCGTTGATTTAAAGCTGATTCGTGTATTTCGCATGAATCTGAAGCTAAATTGTTCATTTCGCATAAATTTGATTCTAAATCGTTTGTTTAAAAACGCTATTTCGCACGAATTTAAAGCGAAATCGTGTATATCGCATGATATTGGAGCTAAATCGTATGTTTAAAATCGCTATTTCGCACGAATTTGAAGCGAAATCGTGTGTTTCGCATGATATTGGAGCTAAATCGTATGTTTCGCGTTGATTTATGGCTAATTCGTGTATTTCGTATGAATCTGAAGCTAAATTGTTCATTTCGCATCAATTTGAAGCTAAATCGTTTTTTAAAAACCGCTATTTCGCACGAATTTCAATCGAAATCGTGTATATCGCATGATATTGGAGCTAAATCGTATGTCTCGCGTTGATTTAAAGCTGATTCGTGTATTTTGCATGAATCTGAAGCTAAATTGTTCATATCGCATGAATTTGAAGCTAAATCGTTTGTTTAAAATCGCTATTTCGCGCGAATTTGAAGTGAAATCGTGTGTTTCGCATTATATTGGAGCTAAATCGTATGTTTCGCGTTGATTTAAAGCTGATTCGTGTATTTCGCATGAATGTGAAGCTACATTGTTCATTCGCATCAATTTGAATCTAAATCTTTTGTTTAAAATCGCTATTTCGCAGAATTTGAAGCGAAATCGTGTGTTTCGCATGATATTGAAGCTAAATCGTATGTTTCGCGTTGATTTAAAGCTGATTCGTGTATTTCGCATGAATCTGAAGCTAAATTGTTCATTTCGCATAAATTTGATTCTAAATCGTTTGTTTAAAAACGCTATTTCGCACGAATTTAAAGCGAAATCGTGTATATCGCATGATATTGGAGCTAAATCGTATGTTTAAAATCGCTATTTCGCACGAATTTGAAGCGAAATCGTGTGTTTCGCATGATATTGGAGCTAAATCGTATGTTTCGCGTTGATTTATGGCTAATTCGTGTATTTCGTATGAATCTGAAGCTAAATTGTCCATTTCGCATCAATTTGAAGCTAAATTGTTTGTTTAAAATCGCTATTTCGCTCGAATTCGAAGCGAAATCGTGTATATCGCATGATATTGGAGCTAAATCGTATGTTTCGCGTTGATTTAAAGCTGATTCGTGTATTTCGCATGAATCTGAAGCAAAATTGTTCATATCGCATGAATTTGAAGCTAAATCGTTTGTTTAAAATCGCTATTTCGCACGAATTTGAAGCGAAATCGTGTGTTTCGCATTATATTGTAGCTAAATCGTATGTTTCGCGTTGATTTAAAGCTGATTCGTGTATTTCGCATGAATCTGAAGCTAAATTGTTCATTTCGCATCAATTTGAAGCTAAATCGTTTTTTAAAAACCGCTATTTCGCACGAATTTCAATCGAAATCGTGTATATCGCATGATATTGGAGCTAAATCGTATGTTTCGCGTTGATTTATGGCTAATTCGTGTATTTCGTATGAATCTGAAGCTAAATTGTCCATTTCGCATGAATTTGAAGCTAAATCGTTTGTTTAAAATCGCTATTTCGCACGAATTTGAAGCGAAATCGTGTGTTTCGCATGATATTGGAGCTAAATCGTATGTTTCGCGTTGATTTAAGGCTAATTCGTGTATTTCGTATGAATCTGAAGATAAATTGTTCATTTCGCATGAATTTGAAGCTAAATCGTTTGTTTAAAAACGCTATTTCGCACGAATTTAAAGCGAAATCGTGTATATCGCATGATATTGAAGCTAAATCGTATGTTTCGCGTTGATTTAAAGCTGATTCGTGTATTTCGCATGAATCTGAAGCTAAATTGTTCATTTCGCATAAATTTGATTCTAAATCGTTTGTTTAAAAACGCTATTTCGCACGAATTTAAAGCGAAATCGTGTATATCGCATGATATTGAAGCTAAATCGTATGTTTCGCGTTGATTTAAAGCTGATTCGTGTATTTCGCATGAATCTGAAGCTAAATTGTTCATTTCGCATGCATTTGAAGCTAAATCGTTTGTTTAAAATCGCTATTTCGCACGAATTCGAAGAGAAATCGTGTATATCGCATGATATTGGAGCTAAATCGTATGTTTAAAATCGCTATTTCGCACGAATTTGAAGCGAAATCGTGTGTTTCGCATGATATTGGAGCTAAATCGTATGTTTCGCGTTGATTTATGGCTAATTCGTGTATTTCGTATGAATCTGAAGCTAAATTGTCCATTTCGCATGAATTTGAAGCTAAATCGTTTGTTTAAAATCGCTATTTCGCACGAATTTGAAGCGAAATCGTGTGTTTCGCATGATATTGGAGCTAAATCGTATGTTTCGCGTTGATTTAAAGCTGATTCGTGTATTTCGCATGAATCTGAAGCTAAATTGTTCATATCGCATGAATTTGAAGCTAAATCGTTTGTTTAAAATCGCTATTTCGCACGAATTTGAAGCGAAATCGTGTGTTTCGCATTATATTGGAGCTAAATCGTATGTTTCGCGTTGATTTAAAGCTGATTCGTGTATTTCGCATGAATCTGAAGCTAAATTGTTCATTTCGCATCAATTTGAAACTAAATCGTTTGTTTAAAATCGCTATTTCGCACGAATTTGAAGCGAAATCGTGTGTTTCGCATGATATTGGAGCTAAATCGTATGTTTCGCGTTGATTTAAGGCTAATTCGTGTATTTCGTATGAATCTGAAGATAAATTGTTCATTTCGCATGAATTTGAAGCTAAATCGTTTGTTTAAAATCGCTATTTCGCACGAATTTGAAGCGAAATCGTGTGTTTCGCATGATATTGGAGCTAAATCGTATGTTTCGCGTTGATCTAAGGCTAATTCGTGTATTTCGTATGAATCTGAAGATAAATTGTTCATTTCGCATGAATTTGAAGCTAAAT
Organism: Megalopta genalis; assembly: GCF_051020955.1. NCBI lineage: Eukaryota > Metazoa > Arthropoda > Insecta > Hymenoptera > Halictidae > Megalopta > Megalopta genalis. Next base: position 4,201 of record NW_027477848.1, read on the forward strand.
CGTTTGTTTAAAATCGTTATTTCGCACGGATTTGAAGCGAAATCGTGTGTTTCGCATGATATTGAAGCTAAATCGTATGTTTCGCGTTGATTTAAAGCTGATTCGTGTATTTCGCATGAATCTGAAGCTAAATTGTTCATTTCGCATAAATTTGAATCTAAATCCTTTGTTTAAAATCGCTATTTCGCACGAATTTGAAGCTAAATCGAGTGTTTCGCATGATATTGAACCTAAATCGTATGTTTCGCATTGATATAAAGTTAATTCGTGTATTTCGCATGAATCTGAAGCTAAACTGTTCATTTCGCATCAATTTGAAGCTAAATCGTTTGTTTAAAATCGCTATTTCGCACGAATTCGAAGAGAAATCGTGTATATCGCATGATATTGGAGCTAAATCGTATGTTTAAAATCGCTATTTCGCATGAATTTGAAGCGAAATCGTGTGTTTCGCATGATATTGGAGCTAAATCGTATGTTTCGCGTTGATTTATGGCTAATTCGTGTATTTCGTATGAATCTGAAGCTAAATTGTCCATTTCGCATGAATTTGAAGCTAAATCGTTTGTTTAAAATCGCTATTTCGCACGAATTTGAAGCGAAATCGTGTGTTTCGCATGATATTGGAGCTAAATCGTATGTTTCGCGTTGATGTAAGGCTAATTCGTGTATTTCGTATGAATCTGAAGATAAATTGTTCATTTCGCATGAATTTGAAGCTAAATCGTTTGTTTAAAATCGCTATTTCGCACGAATTTGAAGCGAAATCGTGTGTTTCGCATGATATTGAAGCTAAATCGTATGTTTCGCGTTGATTTAAAGCTGATTCGTGTATTTCGCATGAATCTGAAGCTACATTGTTCATTTCGCATCAATTTGAAGCTAAATCGTTTGTTTAAAATCGCTATTTCGCACGAATTCGAAGCGAAATCGTGTATATCGCATGATATTGGAGCTAAATCGTATGTCTCGCGTTGATTTAAAGCTGATTCGTGTATTTTGCATGAATCTGAAGCTAAATTGTTCATTTCGCATGAATTTGAAGCTAAATCGTTTGTTTAAAATCGCTATTTCGCACGAATTCGAAGAGAAATCGTGTATATCGCATGATATTGGAGCTAAATCGTATGTTTAAAATCGCTATTTCGCACGAATTTGAAGCGAAATCGTGTGTTTCGCATGATATTGGAGCTAAATCGTATGTTTCGCGTTGATTTATGGCTAATTCGTGTATTTCGTATGAATCTGAAGCTAAATTGTCCATTTCGCATGAATTTGAAGCTTAATCGTTTGTTTAAAATCGCTATTTCGCACGAATTTGAAGCGAAATCGTGTGTTTCGCATGATATTGGAGCTAAATCGTATGTTTCGCGTTGATTTAAGGCTAATTCGTGTATTTCGTATGAATCTGAAGATAAATTGTTCATTTCGCATGAATTTGAAGCTAAATCGTTTGTTTAAAATCGCTATTTCGCACGAATTTGAAGCGAAATCGTGTGTTTCGCATGATATTGGAGCTAAATCGTATGTTTCGCGTGAATTTGAAGCTGATTCGTGTATTTCGCATGAATCTGAAGCTAAACTGTTCATTTCGCACCAATTTGAAGCTAAATCGTTTGTTTAAAAACGCTATTTCGCACGATTTTGAAGCGAAATCGTGTATATCGCATGATATTGGAGCTAAATCGTATGTTTCGCGTTGATTTAAAGCTGATTCGTGTATTTCGCATGAATCTGAAGCTAAATTGTTCATAACGCATCAATTTGAAGCTAAATCGTTTGTTTAAAATCGCTATTTCGCACGAATTTGAAGCGAAATCGAGTGTTTCGCATGATATTGAAGCTAAATCGTATGTTTCGCATTGATATTAAGTTAAGTCGTGTATTTCGCATGAATCTGAAGCTAAACTGTTCATTTCGCATCAATTTGAAGCTAAGTCGTTTGTTTAAAATTGCTATTTCGCACGAATTCGAAGCGAAATCGTGTATATCGCATGATATTGGAGCTAAATCGTTTGTTTAAAATCGCTATTTCGCACGATTTTGAAGCGAAATCGTGTATGTCGCATGATATTGAAGCTAAATCGTATGTTTCGCGTTGATTTAAAGCTGATTCGTGTATTTCGTATGAATCTGAAGTTAAATTGTTCATTTCGCATAAATTTGAAGCGATATCGATTATTTAAAATCGTTATTTCGCACGAATTTGAAGCGAAATCGTGTGTTTCGAATGATATTGAAGATAAATCGCATGTTTCGCGTTGATTTAAAGCTGATTCGTGTATTTCGCTTGAATCTTAAGCTAAATTGTTCATTTCGTATAAATTTGAATCTAAATCTTTTGTTTAAAATCGCTATTTCGCACGAATTTGAAGCTAAATCGAGTGTTTCGCATGATATTGAACCTAAATCGTATGTTTCGCATTGATATAAAGCTAATTCGTGTATTTCGCATGAATCTGAAGCTAAACTGTTCATTTCGCATCAATTTGAAGCTAAATCGTTTGTTTAAAAACGCTATTTCGCACGAATTTGAAGCGAAATCGTGTATATCGCATGATATTGAAGCTAAGTCGTATGTTTCGCGTGAATATGAAGCTGATTCGTGTATTTCGCATGAATCTGAAGCTAAATTGTTCATTTCGCATCAATTTGAAGCTAAATCGTTAGTTTAAAATCGCTATTTCTCACGAATTTGAAGCTAAATCGAGTGTTTCGCATGATATTGAACCTAAATCGTATGTTTCGAATTGATATAAAGCTAATTCGTGTATTTCGCATGAATCTGAAGCTAAACTGTTCATTTCGCATCAATTTGAAGCTAAATCGTCTGTTTAAAAACGCTATATCGCACGAATTTGAAGCGAAATCGTGTATATCGCATGATATTGAAGCTAAATCGTATGTTTCGCGTTGATTTAAAGCTGATTCGTGTATTTCGCATGAATCTGAAGCTAAATTGTTCATTTCGCATGAATTTGAAGCTAAATCGTTTGTTTAAAATCGCTATTTAGCACGAATTCGAAGCGAAATCGTGTATATCGCATGGTATAGGAGCTAAATAGTATGTTTAAAATCGCTATTTCGTACGAATTTGAAGCGAAATCGTGTGTTTCGCATGATATTGGAGCGAAATCGTATGTTTCGCGTTGATTTAAAGCTGATTCGTGTATTTCGCATGAATCTGAAGCTAAATTGTCCATTTCGCATGAATTTGAAGCTAAATCGTTTGTTTAAAATCGCTATTTCGCACGAATTTGAAGCGAAATCGTGTGTTTCGCATGATATTGGAGCTAAATCGTATGTTTCGCGTTGATTTAAAGCTGATTCGTGTATTTCGTATGAATCTGAAGATAAATTGTTCATTTCGCATGAATTTGAAGCTAAATCGTTTGTTTAAAATCGCTATTTCGCACGAATTTGAAGCGAAATCGTGTGTTTCGCATGATATTGAAGCTAAATCGTATGTTTCGCGTTGATTTAAAGCTGATTCGTGTATTTCGCATGAATCTGAAGCTACATTGTTCATTTCGCATCAATTTGAATCTAAATCGTTTGTTTAAAATCGCTATTTCGCACGAATTCGAAGCGAAATCGTGTATATCGCATGATATTGGAGCTAAATCGTATGTCTCGCGTTGAATTAAAGCTGATTCGTGTATTTCGCATGAATCTGAAGCTAAATTGTTCATATCGCATGAATTTGAAGCTAAATCGTTTGTTTAAAATCGCTATTTCGCACGAATTTGAAGTGAAATCGTGTGTTTCGCATTATATTGGACCTAAATCGTATGTTTCGCGTTGATTTAAAGCTGATTCGTGTATTTCGCATGAATGTGAAGCTACATTGTTCATTTCGCATCAATTTGAATCTAAATCTTTTGTTTAAAATCGCTATTTCGCAGAATTTGAAGCGAAATCGTGTGTTTCGCATGATATTGAAGCTAAATCGTATGTTTCGCGTTGATTTAAAGCTGATTCGTGTATTTCGCATGAATCTGAAGCTAAATTGTTCATTTCGCATAAATTTGATTCTAAATCTTTTGTTTAAAATCGCTATTTCGCACGAATTTGAAGCTAAATCGAGTGTTTCGCATGATATTGAACCTAAATCGTATGTTTCGCATTGATATAAAGCTAATTCGTGTATTCTGCATGAATCTGAAGCTAAACTGTTCATTTCGCATCAATTTGAAGCTAAATCGTTTGTTTAAAAACGCTATTTCGGACGAATTTGAAGCGAAATCGTGTGTTTCGCATGATATTGAAGCTAAATCGTATGTTTCGCGTTGATTTAAAGCTGATTCGTGTATTTCGCATGAATCTGAAGCTACATTGTTCATTTCGCATGAATTTGAAGCGAAATCGATTATTTAAAATCGTTATTTCGCGCGAATTTGAAGCGAAATCGTGTGTTTCGCATGATATTGAAGCTAAATCATATGTTTCGTGTTGATTTAAAGCTAATTCGTGTATTTCGCATGAATCTGAAGCTACATTGTTCATTTCGCATCAATTTGAAGCTAAATCGTTTGTTAAAAACCGCTATTTCGCACGAATTTCAATCGAAATCGTGTATATCGCATGATATTGGAGCTAGATCGTATGTTTCGCGTTGATTTAAAGCTAATTCGTGTATTTCGTATGAATCTGAAGTTAAATTGTTCATTTCGCATGAATTTGAAGCGACATCGATTATTTAAAATCGTTATTTCGCACGGAGTTGAAGCGAAATCGTGTGTTTCGCATGATATTGAAGCTAAATCGTATGTTTCGCGTTGATTTAAAGCTGATTCGTGTATTTCGCATGAATCAGATAGCTAAATTGTTCATTTCGCATAAATTTGAATCTAAATCTTTTGTTTCAAATCGCTATTTCGCACGAATTTGAAGCTAAATCGAGTGTTTCGCATGATATTAAACCTAAATCGTATGTTTCGCATTGATATAAAGCTAATTCGTGTATTTCGCATGAATCTGAAGCTAAACTGTTCATTTCGCATCAATTTGAAGCTAAATCGTTTGTTTAAAAACGCTATTTCGCACGAATTTGAAGCGAAATCGTGTATATCGCATGATATTGAAGCTAAATCGTATGTTTCGCGTTGATTTAAAGCTGATTCGTGTATTTTGCATGAATCTGAAGCTAAATTGTTCATTTCTCATGAATTTGAAGCTAAATCGTTTGTTTAAAATCGCTATTTCGCACGAATTTGAAGCGAAATCGTGTGTTTAAAATCGCTATTTCGCACGAATACGAAGCGAAATCATGTATATCGCATGATATTGGAGCTAAATCGTATGTTTAAAATCGCTATTTCGCACGAATTTGAAGCGAAATCGTGTGTTTCGCATGATATTGAAGCTAAATCGTTTGTTTCGCGTGAATATGAAGCTGATTCGTGTATTTCGCATGAATCTGGAGCTAAATTGTTCATATCGCATGAATTTGAAGCTAAATCTTTTGTTTAAAATCGCTATTTCGCACGAATTTGAAGCGAAATAGTGTATATCGAATGATATTGAAGCTAAATCGTTTGTTTAAAATCGCTAATTCGCACAAATTTGAAGCGAAATCGTGTGTTTCGCATTATATTGGAGCTAAATCGTATGTTTCGCGTTGATTTAAAGCTGATTCGTGTATTTCGCATGAATCTGAAGCTAAATTGTTCATTTCGCATCAATTTGAACCTAAATCGTTTGTTTAAAAACGCTATATCGCACGATTTTGAAGCGAAATCGTGTATATCGCATGATATTGAAGCTAAATCGTATGTTTCGCGTTGATTTAAAGCTGATTCGTGTATTTCGTATGAATCTGAAGTTAAATTGTTCATTTCGCAATGAATTTGAAGCGAAATCGATTATTTAAAATCGTTATTTCGCACGAATTTGAAGCGAAATCGTGTGTTTCGCATGATATTGAAGATAAATCGCATGTTTCGCGAGGATTTAAAGCTAATTCGTGTATTTCTCATGAATCTGAAGCTAAACTGTTCATTTCGCATGAATTTGAAGCAAAATCAATTATTTAAAATCGTTATTTCGCACGAATTTGAAGCGAAATCGTGTGTTTCGCATGATATTGAAGCTAAATCGTATGTTTCGCGTTGATTTAAAGCTGATTCGTGTATTTCGCATGAATCTGAAGCTAAACTGTTCATTTCGCATCAATTTGAAGCTAAATCGTTTGTTTAAAAACGCTATTTCGCACGAATTTGAAGCGAAATCGTGTATATCGCATGATATTGAAGCTAAATCGTATGTTTCGCGTTGATTTAAAGCTGCTTCGTGTATTTCGCATGAATCTGAAGCTAAATTGTTCATTTCGCATGAATTTGAATCTAAATCGTTTGTTTAAAATCGCTATTTCGCACGAATTCGAAGCGAAATCGTGTATATCGCATGATATTGGAGCTAAATCGTATGTTTAAAATAGCTATTTCGCACGAATTTGAAGCGAAATCGTGTGTTTCGCATGATATTGAAGCTAAATCGTTTGTTTCGCGTGAATATGAAGCTGATTCGTGTATTTCGCATGAATCTGGAGCTAAATTGTTCATATCGCATGAATTTGAAGCTAAATCTTTTGTTTAAAATCGCTATTTCGCACGAATTTGAAGCGAAATCGAGTGTTTCGCATGATATTGAAGCTAAATCGTATGTTTTCGCATTGATATAAAGTTAATTCGTGTATTTCGCATGAATCTGAAGCTAAACTGTTCATTTCGCATCAATTTGAAGCAAAATCGTTTGTTTAAAATCGCTATTTCGCACGAATTCGAAGCGAAATCGTGTATATCGCATGATATTGGAGCTAAATCGTTTGTTTAAAATCGCTATTTCGCACGATTTTGAAGCGAAATCGTGTATGTCGCATGATATTGAAGCTAAATCGTATGTTTTCGCGTTGATTTAAAGCTGATTCGTGTATTTCGTATGAATCTGAAGTTAAATTGTTCATTTCGCATAAATTTGAAGCAAAATCAATTATTTAAAATCGTTATTTCGCACGAATTTGAAGCGAAATCGTGTGTTTCGCATGATATTGAAGCTAAATCGTATGTTTCGCGTTGATTTAAAGCTGATTCGTGTATTTCGCTTGAATCTTAAGCTAAATTGTTCATTTCGTATAAATTTGAATCTAAATCTTTTGTTTAAAATCGCTATTTCGCACGAATTGAAGATAAATCGAGTGTTTCGCATGATATTGAACCTAAATCGTATGTTTCGCGTTGATTTAAAGCTGATTCGTGTATTTCGCATGAATCTGAAGCTAAACTGTTCATTTCGCATCAATTTGAAGCTAAATCGTTTGTTTAAAAACGCTATTTCGCACGAATTTGAAGCGAAATCGTGTATATCGCATGATATTGAAGCTAAGTCGTATGTTTCCGTGAATATGAAGCTGATTCGTGTATTTCGCATGAATCTGAAGCAAAATTGTTCATTTCGCATCAATTTGAAGCTAAATCGTTAGTTTAAAATCGCTATTTCTCACGAATTTGAAGCTAAATCGAGTGTTTCGCATGATATTGAACCTAAATCGTATGTTTCGAATTGATATAAAGCTAATTCGTGTATTTCGCATGAATCTGAAGCTAAACTGTTCATTTCGCATCAATTTGAAGCTAAATCGTTTGTTTTAAAAACGCTATTTCGCACGAATTTGAAGCGAAATCGTGTATATCGCATGATATTGAAGCTAAATCGTATGTTTCGCGTTGATTTAAAGCTGATTCGTGTATTTTGCATGAATCTGAAGCTAAATTGTTCATTTCGCATGAATTTGAAGCTAAATCGTTTGTTTAAAATCGCTATTTCGCACGAATTGAAGCGAAATCGTGTGTTTAAAATCGCTATTTCGCACGAATACGAAGCGAAATCATGTATATCGCATGATATTGGAGCTTAAATCGTATGTTTAAAATCGCTATTTCGCACGAATTTGAAGCGAAATCGTGTGTTTCGCATGATATTGAAGCTAAATCGTTTGTATCGCGTGAATATGAAGCTGATTCGTGTATTTCGCATGAATCTGGAGCTAAATTGTTCATATCGCATGAATTTGAAGCTAAATCTTTTGTTTAAAATCGCTATTTCGCACGAATTTGAAGCGAAATCGAGTGTTTCGCATGATATTGAAGCTAAATCGTATGTTTCTCGTGAATTTGAAGCTGATTCGTGTATTTCGCGTGAATCTGAAGCTAAATTGTTCATTTCGCATCAATTTGAAGCTAAATCGTTTGTTTAAAATCGTTATTTCGCACGAATTTGAAGCGAAATCGTGTGTTTCGCATGATATTGAAGCTAAATCGTATGTTTCGCGTTGATTTAAAGCTGATTCGTGTATTTCGCTTGAATCTTAAGCTAAATTGTTCATTTCGTATAAATTTGAATCTAAATCTTTTGTTTAAAATCGCTATTTCGCACGAATTTGAAGCTAAATCGAGTGTTTCGCATGATATTGAACCTAAATCGTATGTTTCGCATTGGATATAAAGCTAATTCGTGTATTTCGCATGAATCTGAAGCTAAACTGTTCATTTCGCATCAATTTGAAGCTAAATCGTTTGTTTAAAAAACGCTATTTCGCATGATATTGAAGCTAAGTCGTATGTTTCGCGTGAATATGAAGCTGATTCGTGTATTTCGCATGAATCTGAAGCTAAATTGTTCATTTCGCATCAATTTGAAGCTAAATCGTTAGTTTAAAATCGCTATTTCTCACGAATTTGAAGCTAAATCGAGTGTTTCGCATGATATTGAACCTAAATCGTATGTTTCGAATTGATATAAAGCTAATTCGTGTATTTCGCATGAATCTGAAGCTAAACTGTTCATTTCGCATCAATTTGAAGCTAAATCGTTTGTTTAAAAACGCTATTTCGCACGAATTTGAAGCGAAATCGTGTATATCGCATGATATTGAAGCTAAATCGTATGTTTCGCGTTGATTTAAAGCTGATTCGTGTATTTCGCATGAATCTGAAGCTAAATTGTTCATTTCGCATGAATTTGAAGCTAAATCGTTGTTTAAAATCGCTATTTAGCACGAATTCGAAGCGAAATCGTGTATATCGCATGATATTGGAGCTAAATAGTATGTTTAAAATCGCTATTTCGTACGAATTTGATGCGAAATCGTGTGTTTCGAATGATATTGGAGCGAAATCGTATGTTTCGCGTTGATTTAAAGCTAATTCGTGTATTTCGCATGAATCTGAAGCTAAACTGTTCATTTCGCATCAATTTGAAGCTAAATCGTTTGTTTAAAAAACGCTATTTCGCACGAATTTGAAGCGAAATCGTGTATATCGCATGATATTGAAGCTAAATCGTATGTTTCGCGTTGATTTAAAGCTGATTCGTGTATTTCGCATGAATCTGAAGCTAAATTGTTCATTTCGCATGAATTTGAAGCTAAATCGTTTGTTTAAAATCGCTATTTCTCACGAATTCGAAGAGAAATCGTGTATATCGCATGATATTGGAGCTAAATCGTATGTTTAAAATCGCTATTTCGCACGAATTTGAAGCGAAATCGTGTGTTTCGCATGATATTGGAGCTAAATCGTATGTTTCGCGTTGATTTATGGCTAATTCGTGTATTTCGTATGAATCTGCAGCTAAATTGTCCATTTCGCATGAATTTGAAGCTAAATCGTTTGTTTAAAATCGCTATTCGCACGAATTTGAAGCGAAATCGTGTGTTTCGCATGATATTGGAGCTAAATCGTATGTTTCGCGTTGATTTAAGGCTAATTCGTGTATTTCGTATGAATCTGAAGATAAATTGTTCATTTCGCATGAATTTGAAGCTAAATCGTTTGTTTAAAATCGCTATTTCGCACGAATTTGAAGCGAAATCGTGTGTTTCGCATGATATTGGAGCTAAATCGTATGTTTCGCGTTGATTTAAGGCTAATTCGTGTATTTCGTATGAATCTGAAGCTAAATTGTTCATTTCGCATGAATTTGAAGCTAAATCGTTTGTTTAAAATCGCTATTTCGCACGAATTTGAAGCGAAATCGTGTGTTTCGCATGATATTGAAGCTAAATCGTATGTTTCGTGTTGATTTAAAGCTGGTTCGTGTATTTCGCAAGAATCTGAAGCTAAACTGTTCATTTCGCGCCAATTTGAAGCTAAATCGTTTGTTTAAAAACGCTATTTCGCACGATTTTGAAGCGAAATCGTGTATATCGCATGATATTGGAGCTAAATCGTATGTTTCGCGTTGATTTAAAGCTGATTCGTGTATTTCGCATGAATCTGAAGCTAAATTGTTCATATCGCATCAATTTGAAGCTAAATCGTTTGTTTAAAATCGCTATTTCGCACGAATTTGAAGCGAAATCGTGTGTTTCGCATTATATTGGAGCTAAATCGTATGTTTCGCGTTGATTTAAAGCTGATTCGTGTATTTCGCATGAATCTGAAGCTAAATTGTTCATATCGCATCAATTTGAACCTAAATCGTTTGTTTAAAAACGCTATTTCGCACGATTTTGAAGCGAAATCGTGTATATCGCATGATATTGAAGCTAAATCGTATGTTTCGCGTTGATTTAAAGCTGATTCGTGTATTTCGTATGAATCTGAAGTTAAATTGTTCATTTCGCATGAATTTGAAGCGAAATCGATTATTTAAAATCGTTATTTCGCACGAATTTGAAGCGAAATCGTGTGTTTCGCATGATATTGAAGATAAATCGCATGTTTCGCGAGGATTTAAAGCTAATTCGTGTATTTCTCATGAATCTGAAGCTAAACTGTTCATTTCGCATGAATTTGAAGCAAAATCAATTATTTAAAATCGTTATTTCGCACGAATTTGAAGCGAAATCGTGTGTTTCGCATGATATTGAAGCTAAATCGTATGTTTCGCGTTGATTTAAAGCTGATTCGTGTATTTCGCATGAATCTGAAGCTAAACTGTTCATTTCGCATCAATTTGAAGCTAAATCGTTTGTTTAAAAACGCTATTTCGCACGAATTTGAAGCGAAATCGTGTATATCGCATGATATTGAAGCTAAATCGTATGTTTCGCGTTGATTTAAAGCTGATTCGTGTATTTCGCATGAATCTGAAGCTAAATTGTTCATTTCGCATGAATTTGAAGCTAAATCGTTTGTTTAAAATCGCTATTTCGCACGAATTCGAAGCGAAATCGTGTATATCGCATGATATTGGAGCTAAATCGTATGTTTAAAATAGCTATTTCGCACGAATTTGAAGCGAAATCGTGTGTTTCGCATGATATTGAAGCTAAATCGTTTGTTTCGCGTGAATATGAAGCTGATTCGTGTATTTCGCATGAATCTGGAGCTAAATTGTTCATATCGCATGAATTTGAAGCTAAATCTTTTGTTTAAAATCGCTATTTCGCACGAATTTGAAGCGAAATCGAGTGTTTCGCATGATATTGAAGCTAAATCGTATGTTTCGCATTGATATAAAGTTAATTCGTGTATTTCGCATGAATCTGAAGCTAAACTGTTCATTTCGCATCAATTTGAAGCTAAATCGTTTGTTTAAAATCGCTATTTCGCACGAATTCGAAGCGAAATCGTGTATATCGCATGATATTGGAGCTAAATCGTTTGTTTAAAATCGCTATTTCGCACGATTTTGAAGCGAAATCGTGTATGTCGCATGATATTGAAGCTAAATCGTATGTTTCGCGTTGATTTAAAGCTGATTCGTGTATTTCGTATGAATCTGAAGTTAAATTGTTCATATCGCATAAAGTTGAAGCGATATCGATTATTTAAAATCGTTATTTCGCAAGAATTTGAAGCGAAATCGTGTGTTTCGCAAGATATTGAAGATAAATCGCATGTTTCGCGTGGATTTAAAGCTAATTCGTGTATTTCTCATGAATCTGAAGCTAAACTGTTCATTTCGCATGAATTTGAAGCAAAATCAATGATTTAAAATCGTTATTTCGCACGAATTTGAAGCGAAATCGTGTGTTTCGCATGATATTGAAGCTAAATCGTATGTTTCGCATTGATATAAAGCTAATTCGTGTATTTCGCATGAATCTGAAGCTAAACTGTTCACTTCGCATCAATTTGAAGCTAAATCGTTTCTTTAAAAACGCTATTTCGCACGAATTTGAAGCGAAATCGTGTGTTTCGCATGATATTGAAGCTAAATCGTATGTTTCGCATTGATATAAAGCTAATTCGTGTATTTCGCATGAATCTGACGCTAAACTGTTCACTTCGCATCAATTTGAAGCTAAATCGTTTGTTTAAAATCGCTATTTCGCACGAATTCGAAGCGAAATCGTGTATATCGCATGATATTGGAGCTAAATCGTTTGTTTAAAATCGCTATTTCGCACGATTTTGAAGCGAAATCGTGTATGTCGCATGATATTGAAGCTAAATCGTATGTTTCGCGTTGATTTAAAGCTGATTCGTGTATTTCGTATGAATCTGAAGTTAAATTGTTCATATCGCATAAATTTGAAGCGATATCGATTATTTAAAATCGTTATTTCGCACGAATTTGAAGCGAAATCGTGTGTTTCGCAAGATATTGAAGATAAATCGCATGTTTCGCGTGGATTTAAAGCTAATTCGTGTATTTCTCATGAATCTGAAGCTAAACTGTTCATTTCGCATGAATTTGAAGCAAAATCAATTATTTAAAATCGTTATTTCGCTCGAATTTGAAGCTAAATCGAGTGTTTCGCATGATATTGAACCTAAATCGTATGTTTCGCATTGATATAAAGGTAATTCGTGTATTTCGCATGAATCTGAAGATAAACTGTTCATTTCGCATCAATTTGAAGCTAAATCGTTTGTTTAAAAACGCTATTTCGCACGAATTTGAAGCGAAATCGTGTATATCGCATGATATTGAAGCTAAGTCGTATGTTTCGCGTGAATATGAAGCTGATTCGTGTATTTCGCATGAATCTGAAGCTAAATTGTTCATTTCGCATCAATTTGAAGCTAAATCGTTAGTTTAAAATCGCTATTTCTCACGAATTTGAAGCTAAATCGAGTGTTTCGCATGATATTGAACCTAAATCGTATGTTTCGAATTGATATAAAGCTAATTCGTGTATTTCGCATGAATCTGAAGCTAAACTGTTCATTTCGCATCAATTCCAAGCTAAATCGTTTGTTTAAAAACGCTATTTCGCACGAATTTGAAGCGAAATCGTGTATATCGCATGATATTGGAGCTAAATCGTATGTTTCGCGTTGATTTAAAGCTGATTCGTGTATTTCGCATGAATCTGAAGCTAAATTGTTCATTTCGCATGAATTTGAAGCTAAATCGTTTGTTTAAAATCGCTATTTAGCACGAATTCGAAGCGAAATCGTGTATATCGCATGATATTGGAGCTAAATAGTATGTTTAAAATCGCTATTTCGTACGAATTTGAAGCGAAATCGTGTGTTTCGCATGATATTGGAGCGAAATCGTATGTTTCGCGTTGATTTAAAGCTGATTCGTGTATTTCGCATGAATCTGAAGCTAAATTGTTCATTTCGCATAAATTTGAAGCTAAATCTTTTGTTTAAAATCGCTATTTCGCACGAATTTGAAGCGAAATCGAGTGTTTCGCTTGATATTGAAGCAAAGTCGTATGTTTCGCGTTGATTTAAAGCTGATTCTTGTATTCCGCATGAATCTGAAGCTAAATTGTTCATTTCGCATAAATTGGAATCTAAATCTTTTGTTTAAAATCGCTATTTCGCACGAATTTGAAGCTAAATCGAGTGTTTCGCATGATATTGAACCTAAATCGTATGTTTCGCATTGATATAAAGTTAATTCGTGTATTTCGCATGAATCTGAAGCTAAACTGTTCATTTCGCATCGATTTGAAGCTAAATCGTTTGGTTAAAAACGCTATTTCGCACGAATTTGAAGCGAAATCGTGTATATCGAATGATATTGAAGCTAAATCGTATGTTTCGCGTTGATTTAAAGCTGATTCGTGTATTTCGCATGAATCTGAAGCTAAATTGTTCATTTCGCATGAATTTGAAGCTAAATCGTTTGTTTAAAATCGCTATTTCGCACGAATTCGAAGCGAAATCATGTATATCGCATGATATTGGAGCTAAATCGTATGTTTAAAATCGCTATTTCGCACGAATTTGAAGCGAAATCGTGTGTTTCGCATGATATTGAAGCTAAATCGTTTGTTTCGCGTGAATATGAAGCTGATTCGTGTATTTCGCATGAATCTGGAGCTAAATTGTTCATATCGCATGAATTTGAAGCTAAATCTTTTGTTTAAAATCGCTATTTCGCACGAATTTGAAGCGAAATCGAGTGTTTCGCATGATATTGAAGCTAAATCGTATGTTTCTCGTGAATTTGAAGCTGATTCGTGTATTTCGCGTGAATCTGAAGCTAAATTGTTCATTTCGCATCAATTTGAAGCTAAATCGTTTGTTTAAAATCGCTATTTCGCACGAATTTGAAGCGAAATAGTGTATATCGAATGATATTGAAGCTAAATCGTATGTTTCGCGTTGATTTAAAGCTAATTCGTGTATTTCGCATGAATCTGAAGCTACATTGTTCATTTCGCATCAATTTGAAGCTAAATCGTTTGTTTAAAAACGCTATTTCGCACGATTTTGAAGCGAAATCGTGTATATCGCATGATATTGAAGCTAAATCGTATGTTTCTCGTGAATTTGAAGCTGATTCGTGTAGTTCGCGTGAATCTGAAGCTAAATTGTTCATTTCGCATCAATTTGAAGCTAAATCGTTTGTTTAAAATCACTATTTCGCACGAATTTGAAGCGAAATAGTGCATATCGCATGATATTGAAGCTAAATCGTATGTTTCGCGTTGATTTAAAGCTAATTCGTGTATTTCGCATGAATCTGAAGCTACATTGTTCATTTCGCATCAATTTGAAGCTAAATCGTTTGTTAAAAACCGCTATTTCGCACGAATTTGAAGCGAAATAGTGTATATCGCATGGTATTGAATCTAAATCGTATGTTTCGCGTTGATTTAAAGCTAATTCGTGTATTTCGTATGAATCTGAAGCTAAACTGTTCATTTCGCATGAATTTGAAGCGAAATCGATTATTTAAAATCGTTATTTCGCTCGAATTTGAAGCGAAATCGTGTGTTTCGCATGATATTGAAGCAAAGTCGTATGTTTCGCGTTGATTTAAAGCTGATTCGTGTATTTCGCATGAATCTGAAGCTAAATTGTTCATTTCGCATAAATTTGAATCTAAATCTTTTGTTTAAAATCGCTATTTCGCACGAATTTGAAGCTAAATCGAGTGTTTCGCATGATATTGAACCTAAATCGTATGTTTCGCATTCCTATAAAGTTAATTCGTGTATTTAGCATGAATCTGAAGCTAAACTGTTCATTTCGCATCAATTTGAAGCTAAATCGTTTGTTTAATAACGCTATTTCGCACGATTTTGAAGCGAAATCGTGTATATCGCATGATATTGAAGCTAAATCGTATGTTTCTCGTGAATTTGAAGCTGATTCGTGTATTTCGCGTGAATCTGAAGCTAAATTGTTCATTTCGCATCAATTTGAAACTAAATCGTTTGTTTAAAATCGCTATTTCGCACGAATTTGAAGCGAAATAGTGTATATCGCATGATATTGAAGCTAAATCGTATGTTTCGCGTTGATTTAAAGCTAATTCGTGTATTTCGCATGAATCTGAAGCTACATTGTTCATTTCGCATCGATTTGAAGCTAAATCGTTTGTTAAAAACCGCTATTTCGCACGATTTTGAAGCGAAATCGTGTATATCGCATGATATTGAAGCTAAATCGTATGTTTCGCGTGAATTTGAAGCTGATTCGTGTATTTCGCATGAATCTGGATCTAAATTGTACATATCGCATGAATTTGATGCTAAATCTTTTGTTTAAAATCGCTATTTCGGACGAATTTGAAGCGAAATAGTGTATATCGCATGATATTGAAGCTAAATCGTATGTTTCGCGTTGATTTAAAGCTAATTTGTGTATTTCGCATGAATCTGAAGCTACATTGTTCATTTCGCATCAATTTGAAGCTAAATCGTTTGTTAAAAACCGCTATTTCGCACGATTTTGAAGCGAAATCGTGTATATCGCATGATATTGAAGCTAAATCGTATGTTTCGCGTGAATTTGAAGCTGATTCGTGTATTTCGCATGAATCTGGAGCTAAATTGTTCATATCGCATGAATTTGAAGCTAAATATTTTGTTTAAAATCGCTATTTCGGACGAATTTGAAGCGAAATCGTGTGTTTCGCATGATATTGGAGCTAAATCGTATGTTTCGCGTTGATTTATGGCTAATTCGTGTATTTCGTATGAATCTGAAGCTAAATTGTTCATTTCGCATAAATTTGAATCTAAATCTTTTGTTTAAAATCGCTATTTCGCACGAATTCGAAGCGAAATCGTGTATATCGCATGATATTGGGGCTAAATCGTTTGTTTAAAATCGCTATTTCGCACGATTTTGAAGCGAAATCGTGTATGTCGCATGATATTGAAGCTAAATCGTATGTTTCGCGTTGATTTAAAGCTGATTCGTGTATTTCGTATGAATCTGAAGTTAAATTGTTCATATCGCATAAATTTGAAGCGGTATCGATTATTTAAAATCGTTATTTCGCACGAATTTGAAGCGAAATCGTGTGTTTCGCATGATATTGAAGATAAATCGCATGTTTCGCGTGGACTTAAAGCTAATTCGTGTATTTCTCATGAATCTGAAGCTAAACTGTTCATTTCGCATGAATTTGAAGCAAAATCGTTTGTTTAAAAACGCTATTTCGCACGATTTTGAAGCGAAATCGTGTATATCGCATGATATTGAAGCTAAATCGTATGTTTCTCGTGAATTTGAAGCTGATTCGTGTATTTCGCGTGAATCTGAAGCTAAATTGTTCATTTCGCATCAATTTGAAGCTAAATCGTTTGTTTAAAATCGCTATTTCGCACGATTTTGAAGCGAAATCGTGTATATCGCATGATATTGAAGCTAAATCGTATGTTTCGCGTTGATTTAAAGCTAATTCGTGTATTTCGCATGAATCTGAAACTACATTGTTCATTTCGCATCAATTTGAAGCTAAATCGTTTGTTAAAAACCGCTATTTCGCACGAATTTGAAGCGAAATAGTGTATATCGCATGGTATTGAATCTAAATCGTATGTTTCGCGTTGATTTAAAGCTAATTCGTGTATTTCGTATGAATCTGAAGCTAAACTGTTCATTTCGCATGAATTTGAAGCGAAATCGATTATTTAAAATCGTTATTTCGCTCGAATTTGAAGCGAAATCGTGTGTTTCGCATGATATTGAAGCAAAGTCGTATGTTTCGCGTTGATTTAAAGCTGATTCGTGTATTTCGCATGAATCTGAAGCTAAATTGTTCATTTCGCATAAATTGGAATCTAAATCTTTTGTTTAAAATCGCTATTTCGCACGAATTTGAAGCTAAATCGAGTGTTTCGCATGATATTGAACCTAAATCGTATGTTTCGCATTGATATAAAGTTAATTCGTGTATTTCGCATGAATCTGAAGCTAAACTGTTCATTTCGCATCGATTTGAAGCTAAATCGTTTGGTTAAAAACGCTATTTCGCACGAATTTGAAGCGAAATCGTGTATATCGAATGATATTGAAGCTAAATCGTATGTTTCGCGTTGATTTAAAGCTGATTCGTGTATTTCGCATGAATCTGAAGCTAAATTGTTCATTTCGCATGAATTTGAAGCTAAATCGTTTGTTTAAAATCGCTATTTCGCACGAATTTGAAGCTAAATCGAGTGTTTCGCATGATATTGAACCTAAATCGTATGTTTCGCATTGATATAAAGTTAATTCGTGTATTTAGCATGAATCTGAAGCTAAACTGTTCATTTCGCATCAATTTGAAGCTAAATCGTTTGTTTAATAACGCTATTTCGCACGATTTTGAAGCGAAATCGTGTATATCGCATGATATTGAAGCTAAATCGTATGTTTCTCGTGAATTTGAAGCTGATTCGTGTATTTCGCGTGAATCTGAAGCTAAATTGTTCATTTCGCATCAATTTGAAGCTAAATCGTTTGTTTAAAATCGCTATTTCGCACGAATTTGAATCGAAATAGTGTATATCGCATGATATTGAAGCTAAATCGTATGTTTCGCGTTGATTTAAAGCTAATTCGTGTATTTCGCATGAATCTGAAGCTACATTGTTCATTTCGCATCAATTTGAAGCTAAATCGTTTGTTAAAAACCGCTATTTCGCACGATTTTGAAGCGAAATCGTGTATATCGCATGATATTGGAGCTAAATCGTATGTTTAAAATCGCTATTTCGCACGAATTTGAAGCGAAATCGTGTGTTTCGCATGATATTGAAGCTAAATCGTTTGTTTCGCGTTGATTTAAAGCTGATTCGTGTATTTCGTATGAATCTGAAGTTAAATTGTTCATTTCGCATGAATTTGAAGCGAAATCGATTATTTAAAATCGTTATTTCGCACGAATTTGAAGCGAAATCGTGTGTTTCGCATGATATTGAAGATAAATCGCATGTTTCGCGTGGATTTAAAGCTAATTCGTGTATTTCTCATGAATCTGAAGCTAAACTGTTCATTTCGCATGAATTTGAAGCAAAATCAATTATTTAAAATCGTTATTTCGCACGAATTTGAAGCGAAATCGTGTGTTTCGCATGATATTGAAGCTAAATCGTATGTTTCGCGTTGATTTAAAGCTAATTCGTGTATTTCGCATGAATCTGAAGCTACATTGTTCATTTCGAATCAATTTGAAGCTAAATCGTTTGTTAAAAACCGCTATTTCGCACGAATTTCAATCGAAATCGTGTATATCGCATGATATTGGAGCTAAATCGTATGTTTCGCGTTGATTTAAAGCTAATTCGGGTATTTCGTATGAATCTGAAGTTAAATTGTTCATTTCGCATGGATTTGAAGAGAAATCGATTATTTAAAATCGTTATTTCGCACGGATTTGAAGCGAAATCGTGTGTTTCGCATGATATTGAAGCTAAATCGTATGTTTCGCGTTGATTTAAAGCTGATTCGTGTATTTCGCATGAATCTGAAGCTAAATTGTTCATTTCGCATAAATTTGAATCTAAATCTTTTGTTTAAAATCGCTATTTCGCACGAATTTGAAGCTAAATCGAGTGTTTCGCATGATATTGAACCTAAATCGTATGTTTCGCGTTGATTTAAAGCTAATTCGTGTATTTCGCATGAATCTGAAGCTACATTGTTCATTTCGCATCAATTTGAAGCTAAATCGTTTGTTTAAAAACGCTATTTCGCACGAATTTGAAGCGAAATCGTGTATATCGCATGATATTCAAGCTAAATCGTATGTTTCGCGTTGATTTAAAGCTGATTCGTGTATTTCGCATGAATCTGAAGCTAAATTGTTCATTTCGCATGAATTTGAAGCTAAATCGTTTGTTTTAAATCGCTATTTAGCACGAATTCGAAGCGAAATCGTGTATATCGCATGATATTGGAGCTAAATAGTATGTTTAAAATCGCTATTTCGTACGAATTTGAAGCGAAATCGTGTGTTTCGCATGATATTGGAGCGAAATCGTATGTTTCGCGTTGATTTAAAGCTGATTCGTGTATTTCGCATGAATCTGAAGCTAAATTGTTCATTTCGCATAAATTTGAAGCTAAATCTTTTGTTTAAAATCGCTATTTCGCACGAATTTGAAGCGAAATCGACTGTTTCGCTTGATATTGAAGCAAAGTCGTATGTTTCGCGTTGATTTAAAGCTGATTCGTGTATTTCGCATGAATCTGAAGCTAAATTGTTCATTTCGCATAAATTGGAATCTAAATCTTTTGTTTAAAATCGCTATTTCGCACGAATTTGAAGCTAAATCGAGTGTTTCGCATGATATTGAACCTAAATCGTATGTTTCGCATTGATATAAAGTTAATTCGTGTATTTCGCATGAATCTGAAGCTAAACTGTTCATTTCGCATCAATTTGAAGCTAAATCGTTTGGTTAAAAACGCTATTTCGCACGAATTTGAAGCGAAATCGTGTATATCGAATGATATTGAAACTAAATCGTATGTTTCGCGTTGATTTAAAGCTGATTCGTGTATTTCGCATGAATCTGAAGCTAAATTGTTCATTTCGCATGAATTTGAAGCTAAATCGTTTGTTTAAAATCGCTATTTCGCACGAATTCGAAGCGAAATCATGTATATCGCATGATATTGGAGCTAAATCGTATGTTTAAAATCGCTATTTCGCACGAATTTGAAGCGAAATCGTGTGTTTCGCATGATATTGAAGCTAAATCGTTTGTTTCGCGTGAATATGAAGCTGATTCGTGTATTTCGCATGAATCTGGAGCTAAATTGTTCATATCGCATGAATTTGAAGCTAAATCTTTTGTTTAAAATCGCTATTGCGCACGAATTTGAAGCGAAATCGAGTGTTTCGCATGATATTGAAGCTAAATCGTATGTTTCTCGTGAATTTGAAGCTGATTCGTGTATTTCGCGTGAATCTGAAGCTAAATTGTTCATTTCGCATCAATTTGAAGCTAAATCGTTTGTTTAAAATCGCTATTTCGCACGAATTTGAAGCGAAATAGTGTATATCGAATGATATTGAAGCTAAATCGTATATTTCGCGTTGATTTAAAGCTAATTCGTGTATTTCGCATGAATCTGAAGCTACATTGTTCATTTCGCATCAATTTGAAGCTAAATCGTTTGTTTAATAACGCTATTTCGCACGATTTTGAAGCGAAATCGTGTATATCGCATGATATTGATGCTAAATCGTATGTTTCTCGTGAATTTGAAGCTGATTCGTGTATTTCGCGTGAATCTGAAGCTAAATTGTTCATTTCGCATCAATTTGAAGCTAAATCGTTTGTTTAAAATCGCTATTTCGCACGAATTTGAATCGAAAAAGTGTATATCGCATGATATTGAAGCTAAATCGTATGTTTCGCGTTGATTTAAAGCTAATTAGTGTATTTCGCATGAATCTGAAGCTACATTGTTCATTTCGCATCAATTTGAAGCTAAATCGTTTGTTAAAAACCGCTATTTCGCACGATTTTGAAGCGAAATCGTGTATATCGCATGATATTGGAGCTAAATCGTATGTTTAAAATCGCTATTTCGCACGAATTTGAAGCGAAATCGTGTGTTTCGCATGATATTGAAGCTAAATCGTTTGTTTCGCGTTGATTTAAAGCTGATTCGTGTATTTCGTATGAATCTGAAGTTAAATTGTTCATTTCGCATGAATTTGAAGCGAAATCGATTATTTAAAATCGTTATTTCGCACGAATTTGAAGCGAAATCGTGTGTTTCGCACGATATTGAAGATAAATCGCATGTTTCGCGTGGATTTAAAGCTAATTCGTGTATTTCTCATGAATCTGAAGCTAAACTGTTCATTTCGCATGAATTTGAAGCAAAATCAATTATTTAAAATCGTTATTTCGCACGAATTTGAAGCTAAATCGAGTGTTTCGCATGATATTGAACCTAAATCGTATGTTTCGCATTGATATAAAGTTAATTCGTGTATTTCGCATGAATCTGAAGCTAAACTGTTCATTTCGCATCAATTTGAAGCTAAATCGTTTGGTTAAAAACGCTATTTCGCACGAATTTGAAGCGAAATCGTGTATATCGAATGATATTGAAACTAAATCGTATGTTTCGCGTTGATTTAAAGCTGATTCGTGTATTTCGCATGAATCTGAAGCTAAATTGTTCATTTCGCATGAATTTGAAGCTAAATCGTTTGTTTAAAATCGCTATTTCGCACGAATTCGAAGCGAAATCATGTATATCGCATGATATTGGAGCTAAATCGTATGTTTAAAATCGCTATTTCGCACGAATTTGAAGCGAAATCGTGTGTTTCGCATGATATTGAAGCTAAATCGTTTGTTTCGCGTGAATATGAAGCTGATTCGTGTATTTCGCATGAATCTGGAGCTAAATTGTTCATATCGCATGAATTTGAAGCTAAATCTTTTGTTTAAAATCGCTATTTCGCACGAATTTGAAGCGAAATCGTGTATATCGAATGATATTGAAACTAAATCGTATGTTTCGCATTGATATAAAGTTAATTCGTGTATTTCGCATGAATCTGAAGCTAAACTGTTCATTTCGCATCAATTTGAAGCTAAATCGTTTGGTTAAAAACGCTATTTCGCACGAATTTGAAGCGAAATCGTGTATATCGAATGATATTGAAACTAAATCGTATGTTTCTCGTGAATTTGAAGCTGATTCGTGTATTTCGCGTGAATCTGAAGCTAAATTGTTCATTTCGCATCAATTTGAAGCTAAATCGTTTGTTTAAAATCGCTATTTCGCACGAATTTGAAGCGAAATAGTGTATATCGAATGATATTGAAGCTAAATCGTATGTTTCGCGTTGATTTAAAGCTAATTCGTGTATTTCGCATGAATCTGAAGCTACATTGTTCATTTCGCATCAATTTGAAGCTAAATCGTTTGTTTAATAACGCTATTTCGCACGATTTTGAAGCGAAATCGTGTATATCGCATGATATTGAAGCTAAATCGTATGTTTCTCGTGAATTTGAAGCTGATTCGTGTATTTCGCGTGAATCTGAAGCTAAATTGTTCATTTCGCATCAATTTGAAGCTAAATCGTTTGTTTAAAATCGCTATTTCGCACGAATTTGAATCGAAAAAGTGTATATCGCATGATATTGAAGCTAAATCGTATGTTTCGCGTTGATTTAAAGCTAATTAGTGTATTTCGCATGAATCTGAAGCTACATTGTTCATTTCGCATCAATTTGAAGCTAAATCGTTGTTAAAAACCGCTATTTCGCACGATTTTTGAAGCGAAATCGTGTATATCGCATGATATTGGAGCTAAATCGTATGTTTAAAATCGCTATTTCGCACGAATTTGAAGCGAAATCGTGTGTTTCGCATGATATTGAAGCTAAATCGTTTGTTTCGCGTTGATTTAAAGCTGATTCGTGTATTTCGTATGAATCTGAAGTTAAATTGTTCATTTCGCATGAATTTGAAGCGAAATCGATTATTTAAAATCGTTATTTCGCACGAATTTGAAGCGAAATCGTGTGTTTCGCATGATATTGAAGATAAATCGCATGTTTCGCGTGGATTTAAAGCTAATTCGTGTATTTCTCATGAATCTGAAGCTAAACTGTTCATTTCGCATGAATTTGAAGCAAAATCAATTATTTAAAATCGTTATTTCGCACGAATTTGAAGCGAAATCGTGTGTTTCGCATGATATTGAAGCTAAATCGTATGTTTCGCGTTGATTTAAAGCTGATTCGTGTATTTCGCATGAATCTGAAGCTAAATTGTTCATTTCGCATAAATTTGAAGCTAAATCGTTTGTTTAAAACGCTATTTCGCACGATTTCGAAGCGAAATCGTGTATATCGCATGATATTGAAGCTAAATCGTATGTTTCTCGTGAATTTGAGCTGATTCGTGTATTTCGCGTGAATCTGAAGCTAAATTGTTCATTTCGCATCAATTTGAAGCTAAATCGTTTGTTTAAAATCGCTATTTCGCACGAATTTGAAGCGAAATAGTGCATATCGCATGATATTGAAGCTAAATCGTATGTTTCGCGTTGATTTAAAGCTAATTCGTGTATTTCGCATGAATCTGAAGCTACATTGTTCATTTCGCATCAAATTGAAGCTAAATCGTTTGTTTAAAAACGCTATTTCGCACGATTTTGAAGCGAAATCGTGTATATCGCATGATATTGAAGCTAAATCGTATGTTTCTCGTGAATTTGAAGCTGATTCGTGTATTTCGCATGAATCTGAGCTAAATTGTACATATCGCATGAATTTGAAGCTAAATCTTTTGTTTAAAATCGCTATTTCGGACGAATTTGAAGCGAAATAGTGTATATCGCATGATATTGAAGCTAAATCGTATGTTTCGCGTTGATTTAAAGCTAATTCGTGTATTTCGCATGAATCTGAAGCTACATTGTTCATTTCGCATCAATTTGAAGCTAAATCGTTTGTTAAAAAACCGCTATTTCGCACGATTTTGAAGCGAAATCGTGTATATCGCATGATATTGAAGCTAAATCGTATGTTTCGCGTGAATTTGAAGCTGATTCGTGTATTTCGCATGAATCTGGAGCTAAATTGTTCATATCGCATGAATTTGAAGCTAAATCTTTTGTTTAAAATCGCTATTTCGGACGAATTTGAAGCGAAATCGTGTTTTTCGCATGATATTGAAGCTAAATCGTATGTTTCGCGTTGATTTATGGCTAATTCGTGTATTTCGTATGAATCTGAAGCTAAATTGTACATTTCGCATAAATTTGAATCTAAATCTTTTGTTTAAAATCGCTATTTCGCACGAATTTGAAGCTAAATCGAGTGTTTCGCATGATATTGAAGCTAAATCGTATGTTTCTCGTGAATTTGAAGCTGATTCGTGTATTTCGCGTGAATCTGAAGCTAAATTGTTCATTTCACATCAATTTGAAGCTAAATCGTTTGTTTAAAATCGCTATTTCGCACGAATTTGAAGCGAAATAGTGTATATCGAATGATATTGAAGCTAAATCGTATGTTTCGCGTTGATTTAAAGCTAATTCGTGTATTTCGCATGAATCTGAAGCTACATTGTTCATTTCGCATCAATTTGAAGCTAAATCGTTTGTTTAAAATCGCTATTTCTCACGAATTTGAAGCGAAATCGTGTATATCGCATGATATTTCTGCTAAATCGTATGTTTCGCGTTGATTTAGAGCTAATTCGTGTATTTCGCATGAATCTGAAGTTAAATAGTTCATATCACATGAATTTGAAGCTAAATCGTTTGTTTTAAAATCGCTATTCGCATGAATTTGAAGCGAAATCGTGTATATCGCATGATATTGAAG
The DNA here is from genome assembly GCF_051020955.1 of Megalopta genalis. Classification (NCBI taxonomy): domain Eukaryota; kingdom Metazoa; phylum Arthropoda; class Insecta; order Hymenoptera; family Halictidae; genus Megalopta; species Megalopta genalis. Next base: position 29,150 of record NW_027477848.1, read on the forward strand.
CTAAATCGTATGTTTCGCGTTGATTTAAAGCTAATTCGTGTATTTCGCATGAATCTGAAGCTACATTGTTCATTTCGCATCAATTTGAAGCTAAATCGTTTGTTAAAAACCGCTATTTCGCACGATTTTGAAGCGAAATCGTGTATATCGCATGATATTGAAGCTAAATCGTATGTTTCGCGTGAATTTGAAGCTGATTCGTGTATTTCGCATGAATCTGGAGCTAAATTGTTCATATCGCATGAATTTGAAGCTAAATCTTTTGTTTAAAATCGCTATTTCGGACGAATTTGAAGCGAAATCGTGTGTTTCGCATGATATTGGAGCTAAATCGTATGTTTCGCGTTGATTTAAAGCTAATTCGTGTATTTCGCATGAATCTGAAGCTAAACTGTTCATTTCGCATCAATTTGAAGCTAAATCGTTTGTTAAAAACCGCTATTTCGCACGATTTTGAAGCGAAATCGTGTATATCGCATGATATTGAAGCTAAATCGTATGTTTCGCGTTGATTTAAAGCTGATTCGCGTATTTCGCATGAATCTGAAGCTAATTGTTCATTTCGCATGAATTTGAAGCTAAATCGTTTGTTTAAAATCGCTATTTCGCACGAATTCGAAGCGAAATCGTGTATATCGCATGATATTGGAGCTAAATCGTATGTTTAAAATCGCTATTTCGCACGAATTTGAAGCGAAATCGTGTGTTTCGCATGATATTGAAGCGAAATCGTGTGTTTCGCATGATATTGAAGCTAAATCGTTTGTTTCGCGTTGATTTAAAGCTGATTCGTGTATTTCGTATGAATCTGAGTTAAATTGTTCATTTTGCATGAATTTGAAGCGAAATCGATTATTTAAAATCGTTATTTCGCACGAATTTGAAGCGAAATCGTGTGTTTCGCATGATATTGAAGATAAATCGCATGTTTCGCGTGGAGTTAAAGCTAATTCGTGTATTTCTCATGAATCTGAAGCAAAACTGTTCATTTCGCATGAATTTGAAGCAAAATCAATTATTTAAAATCGTTATTTCGCACGAATTGAAGCGAAATCGTGTGTTTCGCATGATATTGAAGCTAAATCGTATGTTTCGCGTTGATTTAAAAGCTAATTCGTGTATTTCGCATGAATCTGAAGCTACATTGTTCATTTCGAATCAATTGAAGCTAAATCGTTTGTTAAAAACCGCTATTTCGCACGAATTTCAATCGAAATCGTGTATATTGCATGATATTGGAGCTAAATCGTATGTTTCGCGTTGATTTAAAGCTAATTCGTGTATTTCGTATGAATCTGAAGTTAAATTGTTCATTTCGCATGGATTTGAAGCGAAATCGATTATTTAAAATCGTTATTTCGAACGGATTTGAAGCGAAATCGTGTATATCGCATGATATTGAAGCTAAATCGTATGTTTCGCGTTGATTTAAATCTAATTCGTGTATTTCGCATGAATCTGAAGCTACATTGTTCATTTCGCATCAATTTGAAGCTAAATCGTTTGTTAAAAACCGCTATTTCGCACGATTTTGAAGCGAAATCGTGTATATCGCATGATATTGAAGCTAAATCGTATGTTTCGCGTGAATTTGAAGCTGATTCGTGTATTTCGCATGAATCTGGAGCTAAATTGTTCATATCGCATGAATTTGAAGCTAAATCTTTTGTTTAAAATCGCTATTTCGGACGAATTTGAAGCGAAATCGTGTGTTTCGCATGATATTGGAGCTAAATCGTATGTTTCGCGTTGATTTAAAACTAATTCGTGTATTTCGCATGAATCTGAAGCTACATTGTTCATTTCGCATCAATTTGAAGCTAAATCGTTTGTTAAAAACCGCTATTTCGCACGATTTTGAAGCGAAATCGTGTATATCGCATGATATTGAAGCTAAATCGTATGTTTCGCGTGAATTTGAAGCTGATTCGTGTATTTCGCATGAATCTGGAGCTAAATTGTTCATATCGCATGAATTTGAAGCTAAATCTTTTGTTTAAAATCGCTATTTCGGACGAATTTGAAGCGAAATCGTGAGTTTCGCATGATATTGGAGCTAAATCGTATGTTTCGCGTTGATTTAAAGCTAATTCGTGTATTTCGCATGAATCTGAAGCTACATTGTTCATTTCGCATCAATTTGAAGCTAAATCGTATGTTAAAAACCGCTATTTCGCCCGATTTTGAAGCGAAATCGTGTATATCGCATGATATTGAAGCTAAATCGTATTTTTCGCGTGAATTTGAAGCTGATTCGTGTATTTCGCATGAATCTGGAGCTAAATTGTTCATATCGCATGAATTTGAAGCGAAATCGATTATTTAAAATCGTTATTTCGCTCGAATTTGAAGCGAAATCGTGTGTTTCGCATGATATTGAAGCAAAGTCGTATGTTTCGCGTTGATTTAAAGCTGATTCGTGTATTTCGCATGAATCTGAAGCTAAATTGTTCATTTCGCATAAATTTGAATCTAAATCTTTTGTTTGAAATTGCTATTTCGCACGAATTTGAAGCTAAATCGAGTGTTTCGCATGATATTGAACCTAAATCGTATGTTTCGCATTGATATAAAGTTAATTCGTGTATTTGGAATGAATCTGAAGCTAAACTGTTCATTTCGCATCAATTTGAAGCTAAATCGTTTGTTTAATAACGCTATTTCGCACGATTTTGAAGCGAAATCGTGTATATCGCATGATATTGAAGCTAAGTCGTATGTTTCGCGTTGATTTAAAGCTAATTCGTGTATTCCGCATGAATCTGAAGCTACATTGTTCATTTCGCATCAATTTGAAGCTAAATCGTTTGTTAAAAACCGCTATTTCGCACGATTTTGAAGCGAAATCGTGTATATCGCATGATATTGAAGCTAAATCGTATGTTTCGCGTGAATTTGAAGCTGATTCGTGTATTTCGCATGAATCTGGAGCTAAATTGTTCATATCGCATCAATTTGAAGCTAAATCGTTTGTTTAAAAACGCTATTTCGCACGATTTTGAAGCGAAATCGTTTATATCGCATGATATTGAAGCTAAATCGTATGTTTCTCGTGAATTTGAAGCTGATTCGTGTATTTCGCGTGAATCGGAAGTTAAATTGTTCATTTCGCATCAATTTGAAGCTAAATCGTTTGTTTGAAATCGCTATTTCGCACGAATTTGAAGCGAAATAGTGTATATTGTTACGATCGTTGGTATTAATTGAGAGATTAAATGGATTGTTCGCAGTTTCGAACCTGCGTGCATACACCGGTTGCAGTTCGGGAAATTGAAGGGAAATAAATGAAATGGTTTTACCACTCATTCAAGATACTAGTGTATGGTTTATTAAAATTAAATGTTTAACATGTTTATGTTGAAATATTGCGGGTCCCAATCGGGGTCGCGGAAATCTTCCTCTTGGAAGAGGCGCTCTAAATCGTCGTCGTGATACCGGTCTTTCTCTGTTACCGGGTCATAGACCTCCACGGACGGAGGAGAATCAGGGAACGGATCTGGCTTCAATGCTTCCTCGGCCAGCTCCCTCCCTATATCTCGGAGCCTCTGTTCAAATTTCACGGTAAACTCCCGTTGGAGTGCGCGGATTTTTCGGATTGCTCTCGTTTTGCGCCCCCTCGACGTTTATTATTTGATCGCTTCTTCGAACCATTCATCCAAAGATTAATTTTTTAGATTCATTAAATATATATATGTATTTTTGGATTCCTATTATTATTATCCTCTCAGTATTATTAAGCTTAAGCGTCACTTGGACGCAGCTAGGTCGGCGCGTGTAAGCGTCACTTGGACGCAGCTAGGTCGGCACGTGTAAGCGTCACTTGGACGCAGAGAGGTCGGAAAGTATAAGCGTCGTTTGGACGCAGAATAAGTGCCTCGCATAAGCGTCTGTTAGACGCTGAGTAAATGCCAGCCCAGAGAGGTAAATAATGATAAGAATCACGCTTGATTGATATTTAGCAAAGTAGTAAAATTGAAAGTTCGAATACAGCTTTAACAAATTTTGACTAGTGAACTAATTTAAAAATAATAATAATAATAATACAAACTCGTCGTTAGAACAATAAACCATGCACTGAGTTTTACAATATTTATATAAGTACCTTAGCGAAATATTTGAATTACGTTGTCGTAGTTAGTCGTATTACTATTCGAATTATTACGTTTGATACTCTTCGGCCACTGTGTTTTGTAGACTGGCTTCTGTGGACCTCGCCTGTGTTTTTATAGGGCGCAGCCAGTGGTCGGACAGGTGGGGGTTCCCGTGTGAGTGTGTCTTCGCAGGCTGTCCCGCTGCATTCCATTCCCATCTGCATTTTGCAGGTGTGCCGACTGTTATCGCAGTCACGTACGCCTCGGCGAGACCGAGTCTACGTGCCTCTTCTCGCTGCCTGCATCCGCTGGCGCGCCGGTCCTTATCGCAGTCACGTACGCCTCGGCGAGACCGAGTCTACGTGCTTCTTCTTGCTGGCTGCATCCGCTGGCGCGCCGGTCCATATCGCAGTCACGTACGCCTCGGCGAGACCGAGTCTACGTGCCTCTTCTCGCTTCGTGCCTTTCCTATCTGCACCCGCTGGCGAGCCGGTCCTTATCGCAGTCACGTACTCTGCATGGGACCGAGTCTTCGCGGCCTGTCTCGCCGCATACCTTTCCTATCTGCATCCGCTGGCGCGCTGGTCCTTATCGCAGTCACGTACGGTCCGTGTGCCAACTTCTGCTTCGCGTTTCCCATCAGAGTATTGACATCGCCACAACGACTGAGTGGGGACACTCGCTGGCGGGGATGGCTACGTTCGCTGGGCCATCGCGTCAGTTGAGTCTTAGGTTCTAGACAGTGCGGTACAATAGTATTGACTAAGACCAGTCGCGAGTGCAATCACAGTTCGTTCATTACTTTTTTAGTATTAGTATTTGATTTTCCGTGTCTACGAGTGTTTTTTCAATTGAGCTTCTATTCGGCGAGCTGTGATTCTCGTTCGTGGTGAGTCTACAGTTCTATTTTTTAAAGTGATATGGTATATTCGGGAAATGTCACGTTTTTGACACTTTTAGTTTAAATTCTTTTAGTTTTAGTGTACATTTTCGGAATTTTAAATTGAAGGGCCGAGCGCTCAAATGGTGTCAAATTGCGATGTAATTTGACACCATTTCTCAAAATTTTTCGAGCGCCCGGCTCGACCCGACTTTACAATAACGCTTTAGTCGCGGGACGTGACACATGCGAAACACACGATTTCGCTTCAAATCCGTGCGAAATAGTGTTTTTAAATAATCGATTTCGCTTCAAATTCATGCGAAATGAACAATTTAACTTCAGATTCATACGAAATACACGAATTATCTTTAAATCAACGCGAAACATACGATCTAGCTCCAATATCAGGCGATATACACGATTTCGCTTCAAATTCGTGTGAAATAGTGTTTTTAAATAATCGATTTCGCTTCAAATTCATGCGAAATGAACAATTTAACTTCAGATTCATGCGAAATACACGAATCAGCTTTAAATCAAAGCGAAACATACGATTTAGCTTCAATATCATGCGAAACACACGATTTCGCTTCAAATTCGTGCGAAATAACGATTTTAAATAATTGATTTTGCTTCAAATTCATGCGAAATGAACAGTTTAGCTTCAGATTCATGCGAAATACACGAATCAGCTTCAAATTCACGCGAAACATACGATTTAGCTTCAATATCATGCGATATACACGATTTCGATTGAAATTCGTGCGAAATAGCGGTTTTTAACAAACTATTTAGCTTCAAATTGATGCGAAATGAACAATGTAGCTTCAGATTCATGCGAAATACACGAATTAGCTTTAAATCCACGCGAAACATGCGATTTATCTTCAATAACATGAGAAACACACGATTTCGCTTCAAATTCGTGCGAAATAACGATTTTAAATAATCGATTTCGCTTCAAATTCATGCAAAATGAACAATTTAACTTCAGATTCATGCGAAATACACGAATCAGCTTTAAATCAAAGCGAAACGTACGATTTAGCTCCAATATGATACGAAACACACGATTTCGCTTCAAATTCGTGCGAAATAGCGATTTTAAACAAACGATTTAGCTTCAAATTCATGCGATATGAACAATTTAGCTTCAGATTCATGCGAAATACACGAATCAGCTTCAAATTCACGCGAAACATACGATTTAGCTTCAATATCATGCGATATACACGATTTCGATTGAAATTCGTGCGAAATAGCGGTTTTTAACAAACTATTTAGCTTCAAATTGATGCGAAATGAACAATATAGCTTCAGATTCATGCGAAATACACGAATTAGCTTTAAATCAACGCGAAACATACGATTTAGCTTCAATATCATGCGAGACACACGATTTCGCTTAAAATTCGTGCGAAATACCGATTTTAAACAAACGATTTAGCTTCAAATTTATGCGATAGAACAATTTAGCTTCAGATTCATGCGAAATACACGAATCAGCTTTAAATCAACGCGAAACATACGATTTAGCTCCAATATCATGCGAAACACACGATTTCGCTTCAAATTCGTGCGAAATAGCGATTTTAAACATACGATTTAGCTCCAATATCATGCGATACACAAGATTTTGCTTCGAATTCGTGCGAAATAGCGATTTTAAACAAACGATTTAGCTTCAAATTCATGCGAAATGAACAATTTAGCTTCAGATTCACGCGAAATACACGAATCAGCTTCAAATTCACGAGAAACATACGATTTAGCTTCAATATCATGCGATATACACGATTTCGCTTCAAAATCGTGCGAAATAGCGTTTTTAAACAAACGATTTAGCTTCAAATTGATGCGAACTGAACAGTTTAGCTTCAGATTCATGCAAAATACACGAATTAACTTTATATCAATGCGAAACATACGATTTAGGTTCAATATCATGCGAAACACTCGATTTAGCTTCAAATTCGTGCGAAATAGCGATTTTAAACAAAAGATTTAGATTCAAATTTATGCGAAATGAACAATTTAGCTTCAGATTCATGCGAAATACACGAATCAGCTTTAAATCAACGCGAAACATACGATTTAGCTTCAATATCATGCGAAACACACGATTTCGCTTCAAATCCGTGCGAAATAACGATTTTAAATAATCGATTTCGCTTCAAATTCATGCGAAATGAACAATTTAACTTCAGATTCATACGAAATACACGAATTAGCTTTAAATCAACGCGAAACATACGATTTAGCTCCAATATCATGCGATATACACGATTTCGATTCAAATTCGTGCGAAATAGCGGTTTTTAACAAACGATTTAGCTTCAAATTGGTGCGAAATGAACAATGTAGCTTCAGATTCATGCAAAATACACGAATTAACTTTATATCAATGCGAAACATAAGATTTAGGTTCAATATCACGCGAAACACTCGATTTAGCTTCAAATTCGTGCGAAATAGCGATTTTAAACAAAAGATTTAGATTCACATTTATGCGAAATGAACAATTTAGCTTCAGATTCATGCGAAATACACGAATCAGCTTTAAATCAACGCGAAACATACGATTTAGCTTCAATATCATGCGAAACACACGATTTCGCTTCAAATTCGTGCGAAATAACGATTTTAAATAATTGATTTTGCTTCAAATTCATGCGAAATGAACAATTTAACTTCAGATTCATACGAAATACACGAATTATCTTTAAATCAACGCGAAACATACGATCTAGCTCCAATATCATGCGATATACACGATTTCGATTCAAATTCGTGCGAAATAGCGGTTTTTAACAAACGATTTAGCTTCAAATTGGTGCGAAATGAACAATGTAGCTTCAGATTCATGCAAAATACACGAATTAACTTTATATCAATGCGAAACATAAGATTTAGGTTCAATATCACGCGAAACACTCGATTTAGCTTCAAATTCGTGCGAAATAGCGATTTTAAACAAAAGATTTAGATTCAAATTTATGCGAAATGAACAATTTAGCTTCAGATTCATGCGAAATACACGAATCAGCTTTAAATCAACGCGAAACATACGATTTAGCTTCAATATCATGCGAAACACACGATTTCGCTTCAAATTCGTGCGAAATAACGATTTTAAATAATTGATTTTGCTTCAAATTCATGCGAAATGAACAATTTAACTTCAGATTCATACGAAATACACGAATTATCTTTAAATCAACGCGAAACATACGATCTAGCTCCAATATCAGGCGATATACACGATTTCGCTTCAAATTCGTGTGAAATAGTGTTTTTAAATAATCGATTTCGCTTCAAATTCATGCGAAATGAACAATTTAACTTCAGATTCATGCGAAATACACGAATCAGCTTTAAATCAAAGCGAAACATACGATTTAGCTTCAATATCATGCGATATACACGATTTCGATTGAAATTCGTGCGAAATAGCGGTTTTTAACAAACTATTTAGCTTCAAATTGATGCGAAATGAACAATGTAGCTTCAGATTCATGCGAAATACACGAATTATCTTTAAATCAACGCGAAACATACGATCTAGCTCCAATATCAGGCGATATACACGATTTCGCTTCAAATTCGTGTGAAATAGTGTTTTTAAATAATCGATTTCGCTTCAAATTCGTGCGAAATGAACAATTTAACTTCAGATTCATGCGAAATACACGAATCAGCTTTAAATCAAAGCGAAACATACGATTTAGCTTCAATATCATGCGAAACACACGATTTCGCTTCAAATTCGTGCGAAATAACGATTTTAAATAATTGATTTTGCTTCAAATTCATGCGAAATGAACAGTTTAGCTTCAGATTCATGCGAAATACACGAATCAGCTTCAAATTCACGCGAAACATACGATTTAGCTTCAATATCATGCGATATACACGATTTCGATTGAAATTCGTGCGAAATAGCGGTTTTTAACAAACTATTTAGCTTCAAATTGATGCGAAATGAACAATGTAGCTTCAGATTCATGCGAAATACACGAATTAGCTTTAAATCCACGCGAAACATGCGATTTATCTTCAATATCATGAGAAACACACGATTTCGCTTCAAATTCGTGCGAAATAACGATTTTAAATAATCGATTTCGCTTCAAATTCATGCAAAATGAACAATTTAACTTCAGATTCATGCGAAATACACGAATCAGCTTTAATTCAAAGCGAAACGTACGATTTAGCTCCAATATGATACGAAACACACGATTTCGCTTCAAATTCGTGCGAAATAGCGATTTTAAACAAACGATTTAGCTTCAAATTCATGCGATATGAACAATTTAGCTTCAGATTCATGCGAAATACACGAATCAGCTTCAAATTCACGCGAAACATACGATTTAGCTTCAATATCATGCGATATACACGATTTCGATTGAAATTCGTGCGAAATAGCGGTTTTTAACAAACTATTTAGCTTCAAATTGATGCGAAATGAACAATGTAGCTTCAGATTCATGCGAAATACACGAATTAGCTTTAAATCAACGCGAAACATACGATTTAGCTTCAATATCATGCGAGACACACGATTTCGCTTAAAATTCGTGCGAAATACCGATTTTAAACAAACGATTTAGCTTCAAATTTATGCGAAAGAACAATTTAGCTTCAGATTCATGCGAAATACACGAATCAGCTTTAAATCAACGCGAAACATACGATTTAGCTCCAATATCATGCGAAACACACGATTTCGCTTCAAATTCGTGCGAAATAGCGATTTTAAACATACGATTTAGCTCCAATATCATGCGATACACAAGATTTCGCTTCGAATTCGTGCGAAATAGCGATTTTAAACAAACGATTTAGCTTCAAATTCATGCGAAATGAACAATTTAGCTTCAGATTCACGCGAAATACACGAATCAGCTTCAAATTCACGAGAAACATACGATTTAGCTTCAATATCATGCGATATACACGATTTCGCTTCAAAATCGTGCGAAATAGCGTTTTTAAACAAACGATTTAGCTTCAAATTGATGCGAACTGAACAGTTTAGCTTCAGATTCATGCAAAATACACGAATTAACTTTATATCAATGCGAAACATACGATTTAGGTTCAATATCATGCGAAACACTCGATTTAGCTTCAAATTCGTGCGAAATAGCGATTTTAAACAAAAGATTTAGATTCAAATTTATGCGAAATGAACAATTTAGCTTCAGATTCATGCGAAATACACGAATCAGCTTTAAATCAACGCGAAACATACGATTTAGCTTCAATATCATGCGAAACACACGATTTCGCTTCAAATCCGTGCGAAATAACGATTTTAAATAATCGATTTCGCTTCAAATTCATGCGAAATGAACAATTTAACTTCAGATTCATACGAAATACACGAATTAGCTTTAAATCAACGCGAAACATACGATTTAGCTCCAATATCATGCGATATACACGATTTCGATTCAAATTCGTGCGAAATAGCGGTTTTTAACAAACGATTTAGCTTCAAATTGGTGCGAAATGAACAATGTAGCTTCAGATTCATGCAAAATACACGAATTAACTATATATCATTGCGAAACATAAGATTTAGGTTCAATATCATGCGAAACACTCGATTTAGCTTCAAATTCGTGCGAAATAGCGATTTTAAACAAAAGATTTAGATTCAAATTTATGCGAAATGAACAATTTAGATTCAGATTCATGCGAAATACACGAATCAGCTTTAAATCAACGCGAAACATACGATTTAGCTTCAATATCATGCGAAACACACGATTTCGCTTCAAATTCGTGCGAAATAACGATTTTAAATAATTGATTTTGCTTCAAATTCATGCGAAATGAACAATTTAACTTCAGATTCATACGAAATACACGAATTATCTTTAAATCAACGCGAAACATACGATCTAGCTCCAATATCAGGCGATATACACGATTTCGCTTCAAATTCGTGTGAAATAGTGTTTTTAAATAATCGATTTCGCTTCAAATTCATGCGAAATGAACAATTTAACTTCAGATTCATGCGAAATACACGAATCAGCTTTAAATCAAAGCGAAACATACGATTTAGCTTCAATATCATGCGAAACACACGATTTCGCTACAAATTCGTGCGAAATAACGATTTTAAATAATTGATTTTGCTTCAAATTCATGCGAAATGAACAGTTTAGCTTCAGATTCATGCGAAATACACGAATCAGCTTCAAATTCACGCGAAACATACGATTTAGCTTCAATATCATGCGATATACACGATTTCGATTGAAATTCGTGCGAAATAGCGGTTTTTAACAAACTATTTAGCTTCAAATTGATGCGAAATGAACAATGTAGCTTCAGATTCATGCGAAATACACGAATTATCTTTAAATCAACGCGAAACATACGATCTAGCTCCAATATCAGGCGATATACACGATTTCGCTTCAAATTCGTGTGAAATAGTGTTTTTAAATAATCGATTTCGCTTCAAATTCATGCGAAATGAACAATTTAACTTCAGATTCATGCGAAATACACGAATCAGCTTTAAATCAAAGCGAAACATACGATTTAGCTTCAATATCATGCGAAACACACGATTTCGCTTCAAATTCGTGCGAAATAACGATTTTAAATAATTGATTTTGCTTCAAATTCATGCGAAATGAACAGTTTAGCTTCAGATTCATGCGAAATACACGAATCAGCTTCAAATTCACGCGAAACATACGATTTAGCTTCAATATCATGCGATATACACGATTTCGATTGAAATTCGTGCGAAATAGCGGTTTTTAACAAACTATTTAGCTTCAAATTGATGCGAAATGAACAATGTAGCTTCAGATTCATGCGAAATACACGAATTAGCTTTAAATCCACGCGAAACATGCGATTTATCTTCAATATCATGAGAAACACACGATTTCGCTTCAAATTCGTGCGAAATAACGATTTTAAATAATCGATTTCGCTTCAAATTCATGCAAAATGAACAATTTAACTTCAGATTCATGCGAAATACACGAATCAGCTTTAAATCAAAGCGAAACATACGATTTAGCTCCAATATGATACGAAACACACGATTTCGCTTCAAATTCGTGCGAAATAGCGATTTTAAACAAACGATTTAGCTTCAAATTCATGCGATATGAACAATTTAGCTTCAGATTCATGCGAAATACACGAATCAGCTTCAAATTCACGCGAAACATACGATTTAGCTTCAATATCATGCGATATACACGATTTCGATTGAAATTCGTGCGAAATAGCGGTTTTTAACAAACTATTTAGCTTCAAATTGATGCGAAATGAACAATGTAGCTTCAGATTCATGCGAAATACACGAATTAGCTTTAAATCAACGCGAAACATACGATTTAGCTTCAATATCATGCGAGACACACGATTTCGCTTAAAATTCGTGCGAAATACCGATTTTAAACAAACGATTTAGCTTCAAATTTATGGGAAAGAACAATTTAGCTTCAGATTCATGCGAAATACACGAATCAGCTTTAAATCAACGCGAAACATACGATTTAGCTCCAATATCATGCGAAACACACGATTTCGCTTCAAATTCGTGCGAAATAGCGATTTTAAACATACGATTTAGCTCCAATATCATGCGATACACAAGATTTCGCTTCGAATTCGTGCGAAATAGCGATTTTAAACAAAAGATTTAGATTCAAATTTATGCGAAATGAACAATTTAGATTCAGATTCATGCGAAATACACGAATCAGCTTTAAATCAACGCGAAACATACGATTTAGCTTCAATATCATGCGAAACACACGATTTCGCTTCAAATTCGTGCGAAATAACGATTTTAAATAATTGATTTTGCTTCAAATTCATGCGAAATGAACAATTTAACTTCAGATTCATACGAAATACACGAATTATCTTTAAATCAACGCGAAACATACGATCTAGCTCCAATATCAGGCGATATACACGATTTCGCTTCAAATTCGTGTGAAATAGTGTTTTTAAATAATCGATTTCGCTTCAAATTCATGCGAAATGAACAATTTAACTTCAGATTCATGCGAAATACACGAATCAGCTTTAAATCAAAGCGAAACATACGATTTAGCTTCAATATCATGCGAAACACACGATTTCGCTACAAATTCGTGCGAAATAACGATTTTAAATAATTGATTTTGCTTCAAATTCATGCGAAATGAACAGTTTAGCTTCAGATTCATGCGAAATACACGAATCAGCTTCAAATTCACGCGAAACATACGATTTAGCTTCAATATCATGCGATATACACGATTTCGATTGAAATTCGTGCGAAATAGCGGTTTTTAACAAACTATTTAGCTTCAAATTGATGCGAAATGAACAATGTAGCTTCAGATTCATGCGAAATACACGAATTATCTTTAAATCAACGCGAAACATACGATCTAGCTCCAATATCAGGCGATATACACGATTTCGCTTCAAATTCGTGTGAAATAGTGTTTTTAAATAATCGATTTCGCTTCAAATTCATGCGAAATGAACAATTTAACTTCAGATTCATGCGAAATACACGAATCAGCTTTAAATCAAAGCGAAACATACGATTTAGCTTCAATATCATGCGAAACACACGATTTCGCTTCAAATTCGTGCGAAATAACGATTTTAAATAATTGATTTTGCTTCAAATTCATGCGAAATGAACAGTTTAGCTTCAGATTCATGCGAAATACACGAATCAGCTTCAAATTCACGCGAAACATACGATTTAGCTTCAATATCATGCGATATACACGATTTCGATTGAAATTCGTGCGAAATAGCGGTTTTTAACAAACTATTTAGCTTCAAATTGATGCGAAATGAACAATGTAGCTTCAGATTCATGCGAAATACACGAATTAGCTTTAAATCCACGCGAAACATGCGATTTATCTTCAATATCATGAGAAACACACGATTTCGCTTCAAATTCGTGCGAAATAACGATTTTAAATAATCGATTTCGCTTCAAATTCATGCAAAATGAACAATTTAACTTCAGATTCATGCGAAATACACGAATCAGCTTTAAATCAAAGCGAAACATACGATTTAGCTCCAATATGATACGAAACACACGATTTCGCTTCAAATTCGTGCGAAATAGCGATTTTAAACAAACGATTTAGCTTCAAATTCATGCGATATGAACAATTTAGCTTCAGATTCATGCGAAATACACGAATCAGCTTCAAATTCACGCGAAACATACGATTTAGCTTCAATATCATGCGATATACACGATTTCGATTGAAATTCGTGCGAAATAGCGGTTTTTAACAAACTATTTAGCTTCAAATTGATGCGAAATGAACAATGTAGCTTCAGATTCATGCGAAATACACGAATTAGCTTTAAATCAACGCGAAACATACGATTTAGCTTCAATATCATGCGAGACACACGATTTCGCTTAAAATTCGTGCGAAATACCGATTTTAAACAAACGATTTAGCTTCAAATTTATGGGAAAGAACAATTTAGCTTCAGATTCATGCGAAATACACGAATCAGCTTTAAATCAACGCGAAACATACGATTTAGCTCCAATATCATGCGAAACACACGATTTCGCTTCAAATTCGTGCGAAATAGCGATTTTAAACATACGATTTAGCTCCAAATATCATGCGATACACAAGATTTCGCTTCGAATTCGTGCGAAATAGCGATTTTAAACAAACGATTTAGCTTCAAATTCATGCGAAATGAACAATTTAGCTTCAGATTCACGCGAAATACACGAATCAGCTTCAAATTCACGAGAAACATACGATTTAGCTTCAATATCATGCGATATACACGATTTCGCTTCAAAATCGTGCGAAATAGCGTTTTTAAACAAACGATTTAGCTTCAAATTGATGCGAACTGAACAGTTTAGCTTCAGATTCATGCAAAATACACGAATTAACTTTATATCAATGCGAAACATACGATTTAGGTTCAATATCATGCGAAACACTCGATTTAGCTTCAAATTCGTGCGAAATAGCGATTTTAAACAAACGATTTAGATTCAAATTTATGCGAAATGAACAATTTAGCTTCAGATTCATGCGAAATACACGAATCAGCTTTAAATCAACGCGAAACATACGATTTAGCTTCAATATCATGCGAAACACACGATTTCGCTTCAAATCCGTGCGAAATAACGATTTTAAATAATCGATTTCGCTTCAAATTCATGCGAAATGAACAATTTAACTTCAGATTCATACGAAATACACGAATTAGCTTTAAATCAACGCGAAACATACGATTTAGCTCAATATCATGCGATATACACGATTTCGATTCAAATTCGTGCGAAATAGCGGTTTTTAACAAACGATTTAGCTTCAAATTGGTGCGAAATGAACAATGTAGCTTTAGATTCATGCAAAATACACGAATTAACTTTATATCAATGCGAAACATCAGATTTAGGTTCAATATCACGCGAAACACTCGATTTAGCTTCAAATTCGTGCGAAATAGCGATTTTAAACAAAAGATTTAGATTCAAGTTTATGCGAAATGAACAATTTAGCTTCAGATTCATGCGAAATACACGAATCAGCTTTAAATCAACGCGAAACATACGATTTAGCTTCAATATCATGCGAAACACACGATTTCGCTTCAAATTCGTGCGAAATAACGATTTTAAATAATTGATTTTGCTTCAAATTCATGCGAAATGAACAATTTAACTTCAGATTCATACGAAATACACGAATTATCTTTAAATCAACGCGAAACATACGATCTAGCTCCAATATCAGGCGATATACACGATTTCGCTTCAAATTCGTGTGAAATAGTGTTTTTAAATAATCGATTTCGCTTCAAATTCATACGAAATGAACAATTTAACTTCAGATTCATGCGAAATACACGAATCAGCTTTAAATCAAAGCGAAACATACGATTTAGCTTCAATATCATGCGAAACACACGATTTCGCTTCAAATTCGTGCGAAATAACGATTTTAAATAATTGATTTTGCTTCAAATTCATGCGAAATGAACAGTTTAGCTTCAGATTCATGCGAAATACACGAATCAGCTTCAAATTCACGCGAAACATACGATTTAGCTTCAATATCATGCGATATACACGATTTCGATTGAAATTCGTGCGAAATAGCGGTTTTTAACAAACTATTTAGCTTCAAATTGATGCGAAATGAACAATGTAGCTTCAGATTCATGCGAAATACACGAATTATCTTTAAATCAACGCGAAACATACGATCTAGCTCCAATATCAGGCGATATACACGATTTCGCTTCAAATTCGTGTGAAATAGTGTTTTTAAATAATCGATTTCGCTTCAAATTCATGCGAAATGAACAATTTAACTTCAGATTCATGCGAAATACACGAATCAGCTTTAAATCAAAGCGAAACATACGATTTAGCTTCAATATCATGCGAAACACACGATTTCGCTTCAAATTCGTGCGAAATAACGATTTTAAATAATTGATTTTGCTTCAAATTCATGCGAAATGAACAGTTTAGCTTCAGATTCATGCGAAATACACGAATCAGCTTCAAATTCACGCGAAACATACGATTTAGCTTCAATATCATGCGATATACACGATTTCGATTGAAATTCGTGCGAAATAGCGGTTTTTAACAAACTATTTAGCTTCAAATTGATGCGAAATGAACAATGTAGCTTCAGATTCATGCGAAATACACGAATTAGCTTTAAATCCACGCGAAACATGCGATTTATCTTCAATAACATGAGAAACACACGATTTCGCTTCAAATTCGTGCGAAATAACGATTTTAAATAATCGATTTCGCTTCAAATTCATGCAAAATGAACAATTTAACTTCAGATTCATGCGAAATACACGAATCAGCTTTAAATCAAAGCGAAACGTACGATTTAGCTCCAATATGATACGAAACACACGATTTCGCTTCAAATTCGTGCGAAATAGCGATTTTAAACAAACGATTTAGCTTCAAATTCATGCGATATGAACAATTTAGCTTCAGATTCATGCGAAATACACGAATCAGCTTCAAATTCACGCGAAACATACGATTTAGCTTCAATATCATGCGATATACACGATTTCGATTGAAATTCGTGCGAAATAGCGGTTTTTAACAAACTATTTAGCTTCAAATTGATGCGAAATGAACAATATAGCTTCAGATTCATGCGAAATACACGAATTAGCTTTAAATCAACGCGAAACATACGATTTAGCTTCAATATCATGCGAGACACACGATTTCGCTTAAAATTCGTGCGAAATACCGATTTTAAACAAACGATTTAGCTTCAAATTTATGCGATAGAACAATTTAGCTTCAGATTCATGCGAAATACACGAATCAGCTTTAAATCAACGCGAAACATACGATTTAGCTCCAATATCATGCGAAACACACGATTTCGCTTCAAATTCGTGCGAAATAGCGATTTTAAACATACGATTTAGCTCCAATATCATGCGATACACAAGATTTTGCTTCGAATTCGTGCGAAATAGCGATTTAAACAAACGATTTAGCTTCAAATTCATGCGAAATGAACAATTTAGCTTCAGATTCACGCGAAATACACGAATCAGCTTCAAATTCACGAGAAACATACGATTTAGCTTCAATATCATGCGATATACACGATTTCGCTTCAAAATCGTGCGAAATAGCGTTTTTAAACAAACGATTTAGCTTCAAATTGATGCGAACTGAACAGTTTAGCTTCAGATTCATGCAAAATACACGAATTAACTTTATATCAATGCGAAACATACGATTTAGGTTCAATATCATGCGAAACACTCGATTTAGCTTCAAATTCGTGCGAAATAGCGATTTTAAACAAAAGATTTAGATTCAAATTTATGCGAAATGAACAATTTAGCTTCAGATTCATGCGAAATACACGAATCAGCTTTAAATCAACGCGAAACATACGATTTAGCTTCAATATCATGCGAAACACACGATTTCGCTTCAAATCCGTGCGAAATAACGATTTTAAATAATCGACTTCGCTTCAAATTCATGCGAAATGAACAATTTAACTTCAGATTCATACGAAATACACGAATTAGCTTTAAATCAACGCGAAACATACGATTTAGCTCCAATATCATGCGATATACACGATTTCGATTCAAATTCGTGCGAAATAGCGGTTTTTAACAAACGATTTAGCTTCAAATTGGTGCGAAATGAACAATGTAGCTTCAGATTCATGCAAAATACACGAATTAACTTTATATCAATGCGAAACATAAGATTTAGGTTCAATATCACGCGAAACACTCGATTTAGCTTCAAATTCGTGCGAAATAGCGATTTTAAACAAAAGATTTAGATTCAAATTTATGCGAAATAAACAATTTAGCTTCAGATTCATGCGAAATACACGAATCAGCTTTAAATCAACGCGAAACATACGATTTAGCTTCAATATCATGCGAAACACACGATTTCGCTTCAAATTCGTGCGAAATAACGATTTTAAATAATTGATTTTGCTTCAAATTCATGCGAAATGAACAATTTAACTTCAGATTCATACGAAATACACGAATTATCTTTAAATCAACGCGAAACATACGATCTAGCTCCAATATCATGCGATATACACGATTTCGATTCAAATTCGTGCGAAATAGCGGTTTTTAACAAACGATTTAGCTTCAAATTGGTGCGAAATGAACAATGTAGCTTCAGATTCATGCAAAATACACGAATTAACTTTATATCAATGCGAAACATAAGATTTAGGTTCAATATCACGCGAAACACTCGATTTAGCTTCAAATTCGTGCGAAATAGCGATTTTAAACAAAAGATTTAGATTCAAATTTATGCGAAATGAACAATTTAGCTACAGATTCATGCGAAATACACGAATCAGCTTTAAATCAACGCGAAACATACGATTTAGCTTCAATATCATGCGAAACACACGATTTCGCTTCAAATTCGTGCGAAATAACGATTTTAAATAATTGATTTTGCTTCAAATTCATGCGAAATAAACAATTTAACTCAGTTTCATACGAAATACACGAATTATCTTTAAATCAACGCGAAACATACGATCTAGCTCCAATATCAGGCGATATACACGATTTCGCTTCAAATTCGTGTGAAATAGTGTTTTTAAATAATCGATTTCGCTTCAAATTCATGCGAAATGAACAATTTAACTTCAGATTCATGCGAAATACACGAATCAGCTTTAAATCAAAGCGAAACATACGATTTAGCTTCAATATCATGCGAAACACACGATTTCGCTTCAAATTCGTGCGAAATAACGATTTTAAATAATTGATTTTGCTTCAAATTCATGCGAAATGAACAGTTTAGCTTCAGATTCATGCGAAATACACGAATCAGCTTCAAATTCACGCGAAACATACGATTTAGCTTCAATATCATGCGATATACACGATTTCGATTGAAATTCGTGCGAAATAGCGGTTTTTAACAAACTATTTAGCTTCAAATTGATGCGAAATGAACAATGTAGCTTCAGATTCATGCGAAATACACGAATTATCTTTAAATCAACGCGAAACATACGATCTAGCTCCAATATCAGGCGATATACACGATTTCGCTTCAAATTCGTGTGAAATAGTGTTTTTAAATAATCGATTTCGCTTCAAATTCGTGCGAAATGAACAATTTAACTTCAGATTCATGCGAAATACACGAATCAGCTTTAAATCAAAGCGAAACATACGATTTAGCTTCAATATCATGCGAAACACACGATTTCGCTTCAAATTCGTGCGAAATAACGATTTTAAATAATTGATTTTGCTTCAAATTCATGCGAAATGAACAGTTTAGCTTCAGATTCATGCGAAATACACGAATCAGCTTCAAATTCACGCGAAACATACGATTTAGCTTCAATATCATGCGATATACACGATTTCGATTGAAATTCGTGCGAAATAGCGGTTTTTAACAAACTATTTAGCTTCAAATTGATGCGAAATGAACAATGTAGCTTCAGATTCATGCGAAATACACGAATTAGCTTTAAATCCACGCGAAACATGCGATTTATCTTCAATATCATGAGAAACACACGATTTCGCTTCAAATTCGTGCGAATAACGATTTTAAATAATCGATTTCGCTTCAAATTCATGCAAAATGAACAATTTAACTTCAGATTCATGCGAAATACACGAATCAGCTTTAATTCAAAGCGAAACGTACGATTTAGCTCCAATATGATAGGAAACACACGATTTCGCTTCAAATTCGTGCGAAATAGCGATTTTAAACAAACGATTTAGCTTCAAATTCATGCGATATGAACAATTTAGCTTCAGATTCATGCGAAATACACGAATCAGCTTCAATTCACGCGAAACATACGATTTAGCTTCAATATCATGCGATATACACGATTTCGATTGAAATTCGTGCGAAATAGCGGTTTTTAACAAACTATTTAGCTTCAAATTGATGCGAAATGAACAATGTAGCTTCAGATTCATGCGAAATACACGAATTAGCTTTAAATCAACGCGAACATACGATTTAGCTTCAATATCATGCGAGACACACGATTTCGCTTAAAATTCGTGCGAAATACCGATTTTAAACAAACGATTTAGCTTCAAATTTATGCGAAAGAACAATTTAGCTTCAGATTCATGCGAAATACACGAATCAGCATTAAATCAACGCGAAACATACGATTTAGCTCCAATATCATGCGAAACACACGATTTCGCTTCAAATTCGTGCGAAATAGCGATTTTAAACATACGATTTAGCTCCAATATCATGCGATACACAAGATTTCGCTTCGAATTCGTGCGAAATAGCGGTTTTAAACAAACGATTTAGCTTCAAATTCATGCGAAATGAACAATTTAGCTTCAGATTCACGCGAAATACACGAATCAGCTTCAAATTCACGAGAAACATACGATTTAGCTTCAATATCATGCGATATACACGATTTCGCTTCAAAATCGTGCGAAATAGCGTTTTTAAACAAACGATTTAGCTTCAAATTGATGCGAACTGAACAGTTTAGCTTCAGATTCATGCAAAATACACGAATTAACTTTATATCAATGCGAAACATACGATTTAGGTTCAATATCATGCGAAACACTCGATTTAGCTTCAAATTCGTGCGAAATAGCGATTTTAAACAAGAGATTTAGATTCAAATTTATGCGAAATGAACAATTTAGCTTCAGATTCATGCGAAATACACGAATCAGCTTTAAATCAACGCGAAACATACGATTTAGCTTCAATATCATGCGAAACACACGATTTCGCTTCAAATCCGTGCGAAATAACGATTTTAAATAATCGATTTCGCTTCAAATTCATGCGAAATGAACAATTTAACTTCAGATTCATACGAAATACACGAATTAGCTTTAAATCAACGCGAAACATACGATTTAGCTCCAATATCATGCGATATACACGATTTCGATTCAAATTCGTGCGAAATAGCGGTTTTTAACAAACGATTTAGCTTCAAATTGGTGCGAAATGAACAATGTAGCTTCAGATTCATGCAAAATACACGAATTAACTTTATATCATTGCGAAACATAAGATTTAGGTTCAATATCATGCGAAACACTCGATTTAGCTTCAAATTCGTGCGAAATAGCGATTTTAAACAAAAGATTTAGATTCAAATTTATGCGAAATGAACAATTTAGCTTCAGATTCATGCGAAATACACGAATCAGCTTTAAATCAACGCGAAACATACGATTTAGCTTCAATATCATGCGAAACACACGATTTCGCTTCAAATTCGTGCGAAATAACGATTTTAAATAATTGATTTTGCTTCAAATTCATGCGAAATGAACAATTTAACTTCAGATTCATACGAAATACACGAATTATCTTTAAATCAACGCGAAACATACGATCTAGCTCCAATATCAGGCGATATACACGATTTCGCTTCAAATTCGTGTGAAATAGTGTTTTTAAATAATCGAATTCGCTTCAAATTCATGCGAAATGAACAATTTAACTTCAGATTCATGCGAAATACACGAATCAGCTTTAAATCAAAGCGAAACATACGATTTAGCTTCAATATCATGCGAAACACACGATTTCGCTACAAATTCGTGCGAAATAACGATTTTAAATAATTGATTTTGCTTCAAATTCATGCGAAATGAACAGTTTAGCTTCAGATTCATGCGAAATACACGAATCAGCTTCAAATTCACGCGAAACATACGATTTAGCTTCAATATCATGCGATATACACGATTTCGATTGAAATTCGTGCGATATAGCGGTTTTTAACAAACTATTTAGCTTCAAATTGATGCGAAATGAACAATGTAGCTTCAGATTCATGCGAAATACACGAATTATCTTTAAATCAACGCGAAACATACGATCTAGCTCCAATATCAGGCGATATACACGATTTCGCTTCAAATTCGTGTGAAATAGTGTTTTTAAATAATCGATTTCGCTTCAAATTCATGCGAAATGAACAATTTAACTTCAGATTCATGCGAAATACACGAATCAGCTTTAAATCAAAGCGAAACATACGATTTAGCTTCAATATCATGCGAAACACACGATTTCGCTTCAAATTCGTGCGAAATAACGATTTTAAATAATTGATTTTGCTTCAAATTCATGCGAAATGAACAGTTTAGCTTCAGATTCATGCGAAATACACGAATCAGCTTCAAATTCACGCGAAACATACGATTTAGCTTCAATATCATGCGATATACACGATTTCGATTGAAATTCGTGCGAAATAGCGGTTTTTAACAAACTATTTAGCTTCAAATTGATGCGAAATGAACAATGTAGCTTCAGATTCATGCGAAATACACGAATTAGCTTTAAATCCACGCGAAACATGCGATTTATCTTCAATAACATGAGAAACACACGATTTCGCTTCAAATTCGTGCGAAATAACGATTTTAAATAATCGATTTCGCTTCAAATTCATGCAAAATGAACAATTTAACTTCAGATTCATGCGAAATACACGAATCAGCTTTAAATCAAAGCGAAACGTACGATTTAGCTCCAATATGATACGAAACACACGATTTCGCTTCAAATTCGTGCGAAATAGCGATTTAAACAAACGATTTAGCTTCAAATTCATGCGATATGAACAATTTAGCTTCAGATTCATGCGAAATACACGAATCAGCTTCAAATTCACGCGAAACATACGATTTAGCTTCAATATCATGCGATATACACGATTTCGATTGAAATTCGTGCGAAATAGCGGTTTTAACAAACTATTTAGCTTCAAATTGATGCGAAATGAACAATATAGCTTCAGATTCATGCGAAATACACGAATTAGCTTTAAATCAACGCGAAACATACGATTTAGCTTCAATATCATGCGAGACACACGATTTCGCTTAAAATTCGTGCGAAATACCGATTTTAAACAAACGATTTAGCTTCAAATTTATGCGATAGAACAATTTAGCTTCAGATTCATGCGAAATACACGAATCAGCTTTAAATCAACGCGAAACATACGATTTAGCTCCAATATCATGCGAAACACACGATTTCGCTTCAAATTCGTGCGAAATAGCGATTTTAAACATACGATTTAGCTCCAATATCATGCGATACACAAGATTTTGCTTCGAATTCGTGCGAAATAGCGATTTTAAACAAACGATTTAGCTTCAAATTCATGCGAAATGAACAATTTAGCTTCAGATTCACGCGAAATACACGAATCAGCTTCAAATTCACGAGAAACATACGATTTAGCTTCAATATCATGCGATATACACGATTTCGCTTCAAAATCGTGCGAAATAGCGTTTTTAAACAAACGATTTAGCTTCAAATTGATGCGAACTGAACAGTTTAGCTTCAGATTCATGCAAAATACACGAATTAACTTTATATCAATGCGAAACATACGATTTAGGTTCAATATCATGCGAAACACTCGATTTAGCTTCAAATTCGTGCGAAATAGCGATTTTAAACAAAAGATTTAGATTCAAATTTATGCGAAATGAGCAATTTAGCTTCAGATTCATGCGAAATACACGAATCAGCTTTAAATCAACGCGAAACATACGATTTAGCTTCAATATCATGCGAAACACACGATTTCGCTTCAAATCCGTGCGAAATAACGATTTTAAATAATCGATTTCGCTTCAAATTCATG
Organism: Megalopta genalis; assembly: GCF_051020955.1. NCBI lineage: Eukaryota > Metazoa > Arthropoda > Insecta > Hymenoptera > Halictidae > Megalopta > Megalopta genalis. Next base: position 53,359 of record NW_027477848.1, read on the forward strand.
CGAAATGAACAATTTAACTTCAGATTCATACGAAATACACGAATTAGCTTTAAATCAACGCGAAACATACGATTTAGCTCCAATATCATGCGATATACACGATTTCGATTCAAATTCGTGCGAAATAGCGGTTTTTAACAAACGATTTAGCTTCAAATTGGTGCGAAATGAACAATGTAGCTTCAGATTCATGCAAAATACACGAATTAACTTTATATCAATGCGAAACATAAGATTTAGGTTCAATATCACGCGAAACACTCGATTTAGCTTCAAATTCGTGCGAAATAGCGATTTTAAACAAAAGATTTAGATTCAAATTTATGCGAAATAAACAATTTAGCTTCAGATTCATGCGAAATACACGAATCAGCTTTAAATCAACGCGAAACATACGATTTAGCTTCAATATCATGCGAAACACACGATTTCGCTTCAAATTCGTGCGAAATAACGATTTTAAATAATTGATTTTGCTTCAAATTCATGC
>NW_027477849.1:0-53785 GCF_051020955.1 Megalopta genalis
AAACGAGATAGCTTCAAATCCATGCTATATACATGATTTAGCTTCAAATCAATGCGATGTAGATGGTTTAGCCTCAAATCCATGCGATACACAAGATTTAGCTTCAAATCAATGCCATGTAGTAGGTTCAGATTCAAATCCATGCCAAACACATGATTTATATTCAAATCCATGGGATGTAGAAGGTTTACTTCAAATCCATGCGGAACACATTATTTAGCTGCAAATAGGTGCGAAGTAGAAGGCTCGGGTTCAAATCAATGCGATTCAAATGGTTCATCTTCAAATACTTGTGAAAGACATGATTTAGCTTCAACTGCATGCGAAACACATGATTTAGCTGCAAATCAATGCGATGAAGAAGGTTTAGCTTCAAATCCATGCGAAACAAATGATATAGCTTCAAACACTTGGGGTATAAATAATATAGGTTCAAATGAAGACTAATCAAACGAGTTAGCTTCAAAATCCACGCGATACACATGATTTAGCATCAAATATTAGCGATATAAGTGATGCAGATTCAACTGCAGGCGAAACGAACGAGTTAGCATCAAATCCATGCGAAACACATGATTTATCTGCAAATCAATACAATGTAGAAGGTTTAGCTGCTAAACAGTAAGAGGTAGGATGTTTTGCTTCAAATCAGTAGAATGTAGAAGGTTTAGCTTCAAATCAATGCGATGTAGAAGGTTTAGCTTCAAATCCATACGAAACACATGATTTAGCTTCAAATCAATTCGATGGACCAGACTTAGATTCAAATCCATGCGAAACAAATGATTTAGCTTCAAATGAATGCGAAGTAGAAGGCTTAGCTACAAATCCATGCCAAACACATTATTTAGCTGCAAATAGGTGCGAAGTAGAAGGCTCGGGATCAAATCAATGCGATTCAAATGGTTCATCTTCAAATACTTGTGAAAGACATGATTTAGCTTCAACTGCATGCGAAACACATGATTTAGCTGCAAATCAATGCGATGAAGAAGGTTTAGCTTCAAATCCATGCCAAACGCAAGGTTTAGCTTCAAATCAATTCGAAGGACAAGGCTTAGATTCAAATCCATGCGAAACAAATGATTTAGCTTCAAATGAATGCGAAGTAGAAGGCTTAGCTTCAAATCCATGCGAAACACATGATTTAGCTGCAAATCAATGTGATGTAGAAGGTTTAGCTTCAAATCCATGCGATATACAAGATTTAGCTTCGAATCAATGCGATGTAGTAGGTTCAGCTTCAAATCCATGCGATATAAGTGATATAGCTTCAAAAGCAGGAGGAACAAACGAGGTAGCTTCAATTCTATGCGAAACAAATGATTTAGCTTCAAATCAATGCGAAGTAGAAGGCGTAGCTTCAAATCCATGCGAAACAAATGGTTTAGCTACAAATACTTGTGATATACATTATTTAGCTACAATTGCATGCGAAACTAACGAGTAAGCTTCAAATTATGCGAAACACACGATTTATCTTCAAATCAATGCGATGAAGAAGGTTTAGCTTCCAATCCATGCGATACACATGATTTAGCTTCAAATACTAGCGATATAAGTGATGTAGATTCAACTGCAGGCGAAACGAACGTGTTATCTTCAAATCCATGCGAAACACATGATTTAGCTGCAAATCAATGCGATGTAGAAGGTTTAGCTTCAAATCCATGCGATACAAATGATTAAGCTTCAAATCAATGCGATGTAGATAGTTTGCTTCAAATCCATGCGATACACAAGATTTAGCTTCAAATCAATGCGATGTAGTAGGTTCAGCTTCAAATCCATGCGATATAAGTGATATAGCTTCAAAAGCAGGTTGAACAAACGAGGTAGCTTCAATTCCATGCAAGACAAATTCTTTAGCTTCAAATCAATGCGAAGTAGAAGGCGTAGCTTCAAATCCATGCGAAACAAATGGTTTAGCTACAAATACTTGTGATATACATTATTTAGCTACAACTGCATGCGAAACTAACGAGTTAGCTTCAAATCTATGCTAAACACACGATTTATCTTCAAATCAATGCGATGTAGAAGGTTTAGCTTCAAATCAATAAGAGGTAGAAGGTTTAGCTTCAAATCAATAAGAGGTAGAAGGTTTAGCTTCATATCAATAGAATATAGAAGGTTTAGCTTCAAATAATTGCGATGTAGAAGGTTTCGCTTCAAATCCATACAACACACATGATTTAGATTCAAATCAATTCGAAGGATAAGACATAGATTCAAATCCATGCGAAACAAATGATTTAGCTTCAAATGAATGCGAAGTAGAAGGCTTGGCTTCAAATCCATGCAAAACAAATGGTTTATCTACAAATACTTGTGATATACATTATTTAGCTACAACCGCATGCGAAACAAACGAGTTAACTTCAAATCCATGCGATACACATGATTTAGCTTCAAATCAATGGGATGTAGAAGGTTTAGCTTCAAATCCATGCCATACACAAGATTTAGCTTCAAATCAATGCGATGTAGTAGGTTCAGCTACAAATCCATGCCACAAATATGATTCAGCTTCAAATCCATGCGACACATATGATTTAGCTTCAAATACTTGCGATATAAGTGATATAGCTTTAAAAGCTGTAGGAACAAACGAGGTAGCTTCAATTCCACGCGATACACATGATTTAGCTTCAAACACTTGCGATATAAGTGATGTAGATTCAACTGCAGGCAAAACGAACGAGTTTGCTCCAAATCCATGCGAAACACATGATTCAGCTGCAAATCAATGCGATGAAGAAGGATTAGCTTCAAATCCATGCGAAACAAATGATATAGCTTCAAGCGCTTGTGGTGTAAGTGATATAGCTTCAAATGGAGACTAATCAAACGAGTTAGCTTCAAAATCCACGCGATACACATGATTTAGCTTCAAATACTAGCGATATAAGTCATGTAGATTCAACTGCAGGCGAACAGAACGAGTTAGTTTCAAATCCATGCGAAACAAATGATTTAGCTTCATATCAATGAGAAGTAGAAGGCGTAGCTTCAAATCCATGCGAAACAAATGGTTTAGCTACAAATACTTGTGATATACATTATTTAGCTACAACTGTATGCGAAACTAACGAGTAAGATTCAAATCTATGCGAAACACACGATTTATCTTCAAATCAATGCGATGAAGAAGGTTTAGCTTCAAATCTATGCGATACACAAGATTTAGCTTCAAATGAATGCGATGTAGTAGATTCAGCTTCAAATCCATGCGAAACACATTATTTAACTGCAAATCAGTGCGAAGTAGAAGGCTCGGGTTCAAATCAATGCGATTCAAATGGTTCATCTTCAAATACATGTGAAAGACATGATTTAGTTTCAACTGCATGGGAAAACATGATTTAGCTTCAAATCAATGCGATGTAGAAGGTTTTGCTTCAAATCCATGCAAAACACGTGATTTAGCTTCAAATGAATGCGAAGTAGAAGGCTTATCTTCAAATCCATGCGAATCAAATGGTTTAGCTACAAATACTTGTGATATACGTTATTTAGATTTAACTGCATGCGCAACGAACGAGTTAGCTTCAAATCCATGCGAAACACATGATTTAGCTGCAAATCAATGCGATGAAGAAGGTTTACCTTCAAATTCATGCGAAACACATGATTTAGCTCCAAATCAATTCGAAGGACAAGGCTTAGATTCAAATCCATGCGAAACAAATGATTTAGCTTCAAATGAATGCGAAGTAGAAGGCTTAGCTTCAAATCCATGCAAAACAAAATGGTGGTTTAGCTACAAATACTTGTGATATACATTATTTAGCTACAACTGCATGCGAAACAAACGAGATAGCTTCAAATCCATGCTATATACATGATCTAGCTTCAAATCAATGCGATGTAGAAGGTTTAGCCTCAAATCCATGCGATACACAAGATTTAGCTTCAAATCAATGCGATGTAGTAGGTTCAGATTCAAATCCATGCCAAACACATGATTTATATTCAAATCCATGGGATGTAGAAGGTTTACTTCAAATCCATGCGGAACACATTATTTAGCTGCAAATAGGTGCGAAGTAGAAGGCTCGGGTTCAAATCAATGCGATTCAAATGGTTCATCTTCGAATACTTGTGAAAGACATGATTTAGCTTCAACTGCATGCGAAACAAATGATTTAGCTGCAAATCAATGCGATGAAGAAGGTTTAGCTTCAAATCCATGCCAAACGCAAGGTTTATCTTCAAATCAATTCGAAGGACAAGGCTTAGATTCAAATCCATGCGAAACAAATGATTTAGCTTCAAATGAATGCGAAGTAGAAGGCTTAGCTTCAAATCCATGCGATTCACATGATTTAGCTTCAAATCAATGCGATGTAGAAGGTTTAGCTTCAAATCCATACGAAACACATGATTTAGCTTCAAATCAATTCGAAGGACAAGGCTTAGAATCAAATCAATGCGAAACAAATGATTTAGCTTCAAATGAATGCGAAGTAGAAGGCTTAGCTTCAAATCCATGCAAAACAAATGGTTTAGGTACAAATACATGTGATATACATTATTTAGCTACAACTGCATGCGAAACAAACGAGATAGCTTCAAATCCATGCTATATACATGATTTAGCTTCAAATCAATGCGATGTAGAAGGTTTAGCTTCAAATCCATACGAAACACATGATTTAGCTTCAAATCAATTCAAAAGACAAGGCTTAGATTCAAATCCATGCGAAACAAATGATTTAGCTTCAAATGAATGCGAAGTAGAAGGCTTAGCTTCAAATCCATGCAAAACAAATGGTTTAGCTACAAATACTTGTGATATACATTATTTAGATACAACTGCATGCGAAACAAACGAGATAGCATCAACTCCATGCTATATACATGATTTAGCTTTAAATCAATGCGATGTAGTAGGTTTAGCTTCAAATCCATACGATACACAAGATTTAGCTTCAAATCAATGCGATGTAGAAGGTTTAGCTTGAAATCCATGCCAAACACATGATTTAGCTTCAAATCCATGGGATGTAGAAGGTAGTAGCTTCAAATCCATGCGATACACATTATTTAGCTGCAAATCAGTGCGTAGTAGAAGTCTCAGGTTCAAATCCATGCGATTCAAATGGTTCATCTTCAAATACTTGTGAAAGACATGATTTAGCTTCAACTGCATGCGAAACACATGATTTAGCTTCAAATCAATTCGATGGACCAGGCTTAGATTCAAATCCATGCGAAACAAATGATTTAGCTTCAAATGAATGCGAAGTAGAAGGCTTAGCTACAAATCCATGCGAAACACATTATTTAGCTGCAAATAGGTGCGAAGTAGAAGGCTCGGGATCAAATCAATGCGATTCAAATGTTTCATCTTCAAATACTTGTGAAAGACATGATTTAGCTTCAACTGCATGCGAAACACATGATTTAGCTGCAAATCAATGCGATGTAGAAGGTTTAGCTTGAAATCCATGCCAAACACATGATTTAGCTTCAAATCCATGGGATGTAGAAGGTAGTAGCTTCAAATCCATGCGATACACATTATTTAGCTGCAAATCAGTGCGTAGTAGAAGTCTCAGGTTCAAATCCATGCGATTCAAATGGTTCATCTTCAAATACTTGTGAAAGACATGATTTAGCTTCAACTGCATGCGAAACAAACGAGTTAGCTTGAAATCAAAGCTATGTAGAAAGTTTAGCTTCAAATCCATGCGAAACAAATGATTTAGCTTCAAATCAATGCGATGTAGAAGGTTTAGCTTCAAATCCATGCAAAACACGTGATTTAACTTCCAATTAATGCGAAGTAGAAGGCTTAGCTTCAAATCCATGCGAATCAAATTGTTTAGCTTCAAATACATGTGATATACGTTATATAGATCTAACTGCATGCGCAACGAACGAGTTAGCTTCAAATCCATGCGGAACACATGATTCAGCTGCAAATCAGTGCGATGAAGAAGGTTTAGCCTCAAATCAATAGAATGTAGAAGGTTTAGCTTCAAATCGATGCGAAACAAATGGTTTAGCTACAAATACTTGTGATATACATTATTTAGCTACAACTGCATGCGAAACTAACGAGTAAGCTTCAAATTATGCGAAACACACGATTTATCTTCAAATCAATGCGATGAAGAAGGTTTAGCTTCCAATCCATGCGATACACATGATTTAGCTTCAAATACTAGCGATATAAGTGATGTAGATTCAACTGCAGGCGAAACGAACGTGTTATCTTCAAATCCATGCGAAACACATGATTTAGCTGCAAATCAATGCGATGTAGAAGGTTTAGCTTCAAATCCATGCGATACAAATGATTAAGCTTCAAATCAATGCGATGTAGATAGTTTGCTTCAAATCCATGCGATACACAAGATTTAGCTTCAAATCAATGCGATGTAGTAGGTTCAGCTTCAAATCCATGCGATATAAGTGATATAGCTTCAAAAGCAGGTTGAACAAACGAGGTAGCTTCAATTCCATGCAAGACAAATTCTTTAGCTTCAAATCAATGCGAAGTAGAAGGCGTAGCTTCAAATCCATGCGAAACAAATGGTTTAGCTACAAATACTTGTGATATACATTATTTAGCTACAACTGCATGCGAAACTAACGAGTTAGCTTCAAATCTATGCTAAACACACGATTTATCTTCAAATCAATGCGATGTAGAAGGTTTAGCTTCAAATCAATAAGAGGTAGAAGGTTTAGCTTCAAATCAATAAGAGGTAGAAGGTTTAGCTTCATATCAATAGAATATAGAAGGTTTAGCTTCAAATAATTGCGATGTAGAAGGTTTCGCTTCAAATCCATACAACACACATGATTTAGATTCAAATCAATTCGAAGGATAAGACATAGATTCAAATCCATGCGAAACAAATGATTTAGCTTCAAATGAATGCGAAGTAGAAGGCTTGGCTTCAAATCCATGCAAAACAAATGGTTTATCTACAAATACTTGTGATATACATTATTTAGCTACAACCGCATGCGAAACAAACGAGTTAACTTCAAATCCATGCGATACACATGATTTAGCTTCAAATCAATGGGATGTAGAAGGTTTAGCTTCAAATCCATGCCATACACAAGATTTAGCTTCAAATCAATGCGATGTAGTAGGTTCAGCTACAAATCCATGCCACAAATATGATTCAGCTTCAAATCCATGCGACACATATGATTTAGCTTCAAATACTTGCGATATAAGTGATATAGCTTTAAAAGCTGTAGGAACAAACGAGGTAGCTTCAATTCCACGCGATACACATGATTTAGCTTCAAACACTTGCGATATAAGTGATGTAGATTCAACTGCAGGCAAAACGAACGAGTTTGCTCCAAATCCATGCGAAACACATGATTCAGCTGCAAATCAATGCGATGAAGAAGGATTAGCTTCAAATCCATGCGAAACAAATGATATAGCTTCAAGCGCTTGTGGTGTAAGTGATATAGCTTCAAATGGAGACTAATCAAACGAGTTAGCTTCAAAATCCACGCGATACACATGATTTAGCTTCAAATACTAGCGATATAAGTCATGTAGATTCAACTGCAGGCGAACAGAACGAGTTAGTTTCAAATCCATGCGAAACAAATGATTTAGCTTCAAATCAATGAGAAGTAGAAGGCGTAGCTTCAAATCCATGCGAAACAAATGGTTTAGCTACAAATACTTGTGATATACATTATTTAGCTACAACTGTATGCGAAACTAACGAGTAAGATTCAAATCTATGCGAAACACACGATTTATCTTCAAATCAATGCGATGAAGAAGGTTTAGCTTCAAATCTATGCGATACACAAGATTTAGCTTCAAATGAATGCGATGTAGTAGATTCAGCTTCAAATCCATGCGAAACACATTATTTAACTGCAAATCAGTGCGAAGTAGAAGGCTCGGGTTCAAATCAATGCGATTCAAATGGTTCATCTTCAAATACATGTGAAAGACATGATTTAGTTTCAACTGCATGGGAAAACATGATTTAGCTTCAAATCAATGCGATGTAGAAGGTTTTGCTTCAAATCCATGCAAAACACGTGATTTAGCTTCAAATGAATGCGAAGTAGAAGGCTTATCTTCAAATCCATGCGAATCAAATGGTTTAGCTACAAATACTTGTGATATACGTTATTTAGATTTAACTGCATGCGCAACGAACGAGTTAGCTTCAAATCCATGCGAAACACATGATTTAGCTGCAAATCAATGCGATGAAGAAGGTTTACCTTCAAATTCATGCGAAACACATGATTTAGCTCCAAATCAATTCGAAGGACAAGGCTTAGATTCAAATCCATGCGAAACAAATGATTTAGCTTCAAATGAATGCGAAGTAGAAGGCTTAGCTTCAAATCCATGCAAAACAAATGGTTTAGCTACAAATACTTGTGATATACATTATTTAGCTACAACTGCATGCGAAACAAACGAGATAGCTTCAAATCCATGCTATATACATGATCTAGCTTCAAATCAATGCGATGTAGAAGGTTTAGCCTCAAATCCATGCGATACACAAGATTTAGCTTCAAATCAATGCGATGTAGTAGGTTCAGATTCAAATCCATGCCAAACACATGATTTATATTCAAATCCATGGGATGTAGAAGGTTTACTTCAAATCCATGCGGAACACATTATTTAGCTGCAAATAGGTGCGAAGTAGAAGGCTCGGGTTCAAATCAATGCGATTCAAATGGTTCATCTTCGAATACTTGTGAAAGACATGATTTAGCTTCAACTGCATGCGAAACAAATGATTTAGCTGCAAATCAATGCGATGAAGAAGGTTTAGCTTCAAATCCATGCCAAACGCAAGGTTTATCTTCAAATCAATTCGAAGGACAAGGCTTAGATTCAAATCCATGCGAAACAAATGATTTAGCTTCAAATGAATGCGAAGTAGAAGGCTTAGCTTCAAATCCATGCGATTCACATGATTTAGCTTCAAATCAATGCGATGTAGAAGGTTTAGCTTCAAATCCATACGAAACACATGATTTAGCTTCAAATCAATTCGAAGGACAAGGCTTAGAATCAAATCAATGCGAAACAAATGATTTAGCTTCAAATGAATGCGAAGTAGAAGGCTTAGCTTCAAATCCATGCAAAACAAATGGTTTAGGTACAAATACATGTGATATACATTATTTAGCTACAACTGCATGCGAAACAAACGAGATAGCTTCAAATCCATGCTATATACATGATTTAGCTTCAAATCAATGCGATGTAGAAGGTTTAGCTTCAAATCCATACGAAACACATGATTTAGCTTCAAATCAATTCAAAAGACAAGGCTTAGATTCAAATCCATGCGAAACAAATGATTTAGCTTCAAATGAATGCGAAGTAGAAGGCTTAGCTTCAAATCCATGCAAAACAAATGGTTTAGCTACAAATACTTGTGATATACATTATTTAGATACAACTGCATGCGAAACAAACGAGATAGCATCAACTCCATGCTATATACATGATTTAGCTTTAAATCAATGCGATGTAGTAGGTTTAGCTTCAAATCCATACGATACACAAGATTTAGCTTCAAATCAATGCGATGTAGAAGGTTTAGCTTGAAATCCATGCCAAACACATGATTTAGCTTCAAATCCATGGGATGTAGAAGGTAGTAGCTTCAAATCCATGCGATACACATTATTTAGCTGCAAATCAGTGCGTAGTAGAAGTCTCAGGTTCAAATCCATGCGATTCAAATGGTTCATCTTCAAATACTTGTGAAAGACATGATTTAGCTTCAACTGCATGCGAAACACATGATTTAGCTTCAAATCAATTCGATGGACCAGGCTTAGATTCAAATCCATGCGAAACAAATGATTTAGCTTCAAATGAATGCGAAGTAGAAGGCTTAGCTACAAATCCATGCGAAACACATTATTTAGCTGCAAATAGGTGCGAAGTAGAAGGCTCGGGATCAAATCAATGCGATTCAAATGTTTCATCTTCAAATACTTGTGAAAGACATGATTTAGCTTCAACTGCATGCGAAACACATGATTTAGCTGCAAATCAATGCGATGTAGAAGGTTTAGCTTGAAATCCATGCCAAACACATGATTTAGCTTCAAATCCATGGGATGTAGAAGGTAGTAGCTTCAAATCCATGCGATACACATTATTTAGCTGCAAATCAGTGCGTAGTAGAAGTCTCAGGTTCAAATCCATGCGATTCAAATGGTTCATCTTCAAATACTTGTGAAAGACATGATTTAGCTTCAACTGCATGCGAAACAAACGAGTTAGCTTGAAATCAAAGCTATGTAGAAAGTTTAGCTTCAAATCCATGCGAAACAAATGATTTAGCTTCAAATCAATGCGATGTAGAAGGTTTAGCTTCAAATCCATGCAAAACACGTGATTTAACTTCCAATTAATGCGAAGTAGAAGGCTTAGCTTCAAATCCATGCGAATCAAATTGTTTAGCTTCAAATACATGTGATATACGTTATATAGATCTAACTGCATGCGCAACGAACGAGTTAGCTTCAAATCCATGCGGAACACATGATTCAGCTGCAAATCAGTGCGATGAAGAAGGTTTAGCCTCAAATCAATAGAATGTAGAAGGTTTAGCTTCAAATCGATGCGATGTAGAAGGTTTAGCTTCAAATCCATACGAAACACATGATTTAGCTTCAAATCAATTCGATGGACCAGGCTTAGATTCAAATCCATGCGAAACAAATGATTTAGCTTCAAATGAATGCGAAGTAGAAGGATTAGCTACAAATCCATGCGAAACACATTATTTAGCTGCAAATAGGTGCGAAGTAGAAGGCTCGGGATCAAATCAATGCGATTCAAATGGTTCATCTTCAAATACTTGTGAAAGACATGATTTAGCTTCAACTGCATGCGAAACACATGATTTAGCTGCAAATCAATGCGATGTAGAAGGTTTAGCTTGAAATCCATGCCAAACACATGATTTAGCTTCAAATCCATGGGATGTAGAAGGTAGTAGCTTCAAATCCATGCGATACACATTATTTAGCTGCAAATCAGTGCGTAGTGGAAGGCTCAGGTTCAAATCCATGCGATTCAAATGGTTCATCTTCAAATACTTGTGAAAGACATGATTTAGCTTCAACTGCATGCGAAACAAACGAGTTAGCTTCAAATCAAAGCTATGTAGAAAGTTTAGCTTCAAATCCATGCGAAACAAATGATTTAGCTTCAAATGAATGCGAAGTAGGAGGCTTAGCTACAAATCCATGCAAAACAAATGGTTTAGCAACAAATACTTGTGATATACGTCATTTAGCTACAATTGCATGCGAAACGAACGAGTTAGCTTCAAACCCATGCGAATCACATTATTTAGCTTCAAATCAATGCGATATAGAAGATTTAGCTTCAAATCCATGCGATACACAAGATTTAACTTCAAATCAATGCGATGTAGTAGGTTCAGCTTCTAATACATGCGACACATATGATTTAGCCTCAAATACTTGCGACATAAGTGATATAGCTTCAAAAGCTGTAGCAACAAACGAGGTAGCTTCAATTCCATGCGAGACACATGATTTAGCTTCAAATCAAAGCGATGTAGAAGGTTTAGCTTCAAATCCAAACGAAACACATGATTTAGCTTCAAATCAATTCGAAGGACAAGGGTTAGATTCAAATCCATGCGAAACAAATGATTTAGCTTCAAATGAATGCGAAGTAGAAGGCGTAGCTTCAAATCCATGCGAAACAAATGGTTTAGCTACAAATACTTGAGATATACATTATTTAGCTACAACTGCATGCGAAACTAACGAGTTAGCTTGAAATCCATGCGAAACACACGATTTATCTTCAAATCAATGCGATGTAGTAGGTTCAGCTTCAAATCAATGCGACACATATGATTTAGCTTCAAATTCTTGCGATATAAGTGATATAGCTCCAAAAGCTGTAGGAACAAACGAGGATGGTTCAATTCCATGCGAGACACATGATTTAGCTTCAAATCAATGCGATGTAGAAGGTTTAGCTTCATGTCCATACGAAACACATGATTTAGCTTCAAATCAATTCCAAGGACAAGGCTTAGATTCAAATCCATGCGAAACAAATGATTTAGCTTCAAATGAATGCAAAGTAGAAGACTTAGCTTCAAATCCATGCGAATCAAATGGTTTAGCTTCAAATACTTGTGATATACGTTATTTAGATTTAACTGCATGCGCAACGAACGAGTTAGCTTCAAATCCATGCGAAACACATGATTTATCTGCAAATCAATGCGATGAAGAAGGTTTAGCTTCAAATCCATGCGAAACAAATAATATAACTTCAAACACTTGTGGTGTAAGTGATATAGCTTCAAATGAAGACTAATCAAACGAGTTAGCTTCAAAATCCACACGATACACATGATTTAGCTTCAAATACTAGCGATATAAGTCATGTAGATTCAACTGCAGGCGAACAGAACGAGTTAGTTTCAAATCCAAGCGAAACAAATGATTTAGCTTCAAATCAATGAGAAGTAGAAGGCGTAGCTTCAAATCCATGCGAAACAAATGGTTTAGCTACAAATACTTGTGATATACATTATTTAGCTACAACTGTATGCGAAACTAACGAGTAAGCTTCAAATCTATGCGAAACACACGATTTATCTTCAAATCAATGCGATGAAGAAGGTTTAGCTTCAAATCCATGCGATACACAAGATTTAGCTTCAAATGAATGCGATGTAGTAGGTTCAGCTTCAAATCCATGCGACACATATGATTTAGCTTCAAATACTTGCGATATAAGTGATATAGCTTCAAAAGCTGTAGGAACAAACGAGGTAGCTTCAATTCCATGCGAGAAACATGATTTAGCTTCAAATCAATGCGATGTAGAAGGTTTAGCTTCAAATCCATGCGAAACACATTATTTAGCTGCAAATCAGTGCGAAGTAGAAGGGTCGGGTTCAAATCAATGCGATTCAAATGGTTCATCTTCAAATACTTGTGAAAGACATGATTTAGCTTCAACTGCATGCGAAACAAACGAGTTAGCTTCAAATCAAAGCTATGTAGAAAGTTTAGCTTCAAATCCATGCGAAACAAATGATTTAGCTTCAAATGAATGCGAAGTAGAAGGCTTAGCTACAAATCCATGCAAAACAAATGGTTTAGCTACAAATACTTGTGATATACGTCATTTAGCTAAAATTGCATGCGAAACGAACGAGTTAGCTTCAAATCCATGCGATTCACATTATTTAGCTTCAAATCAATGAGATATAGAAGGTATAGCTTCAAATCCATGCGATACACAAGATTTAGCTTCAAATCAATGCGATGTAGTAGGTTCAGCTTCTAATACATGCGACACATATGATTTAGCTTAAAATTCTTGCGATATAAGTGATATAGCTTCAAAAGCTGTAGGAACAAACGAGGTAGCTTCAATTCCATGCGAGACACATGATTTAGCTTCAAATCAATGCGATGTAGAAGGTTTAGCTTCAAATCCAAACGAAACACATGATTTAGCTTCAAATCAATTCGAAGGACAAGGCTTAGCTTCAAATCCATGCAAAACAAATGGTTTAGCTACAAATACTTGTGATATACATTATTTAGCTACAACTGCATGCGAAACGAACGAGTTAGCTTGAAATCCATGCGAAACACATGATTTAGCAGCAAATCAATGTGATGTGGAAGGTTTAGCTTCAAATCCATGCGATATACAAGATTTAGCTTCGAATCAATGCGATGTAGTAGGTTCAGCTTCAAATCCATGCGATATAAGTGATATAGCTTCAAAAGCAGGAGGAACAAACGAGGTAGCTTCAATTCTATGCGAAACAAATGATTTAGCTTCAAATCAATGCGAAGTAGAAGGCGTAGCTTCAAATCCATGCGAAACAAATGGTTTAGCTACAAATACTTGTGATATACATTATTTAGCTACAACTGCATGCGAAACTAACGAGTAAGCTTCAAATCTATGCGAAACACACGATTTATCTTCAAATCAATGCGATGAAGAAGGTTTAGCTTCCAATCCATGCGATACACATGATTTAGCTTCAAATACTAGCGATATAAGTGATGTAGAATCAACTGCAGGCGAAACCAACGTGTTATCTTCAAATCCATGCGAAACACATGATTTAGCTGCAAATCAATGCGATGTAGAACGATTAGCTTCAAATCAATGCGATGTAGTAGGTTCAGCTTCAAATCCATGCGACACATATGATTTAGTTTCAAATACTTGCGATATAAGTGATATAGCTTCAAAAGCTGTAGGAACAAACAAGGTAGCTTCAATTCCATGCGAGAAACATGATTTAGCTTCGAATCAATGCGATGTAGAAGGTTTAGCTTCAAATCCATGCGAAACACATTATTTAGCTGCAAATCAGTGCGAAGTAGAAGGGTCGGGTTCAAATCAATGCGATTCAAATGGTTCATTTCAAATACTTGTGAAAGACATGATTTAGCTTCAACTGCATGCGAAACACATGATTTAGTTTCAAATCAATGCGATGTAGAAGGTTTAGCTTCAAATCCATGCAAAACACGTGATTTAACTTCCAATTAATGCGAAGTAGAAGGCTTAGCTTCAAATCCATGCGAATCAAATGGTTTAGCTTCAAATACATGTGATATACGTTATATAGATCTAACTGCATGCGCAACGAACGAGTTAGCTTCAAATCCATGCGGAACACATGATTTAGCTGCAAATCAGTGCGATGAAGAAGGTTTAGCCTCAAATCAATAGAATGTAGAAGGTTTAGCTTCAAATCGATGCGATGTAGAAGGTTTAGCTTCAAATCCATACGAAACACATGATTTAGCTTCAAATCAATTCGATGGACCAGGCTTATATTCAAATCCATGCGAAACAAATGATTTAGCTTCAAATGAATGCGAAGTAGAAGGATTAGCTACAAATCCATGCGAAACACATTATTTAGCTGCAAATAGGTGCGAAGTAGAAGGCTCGGGATCAAATCAATGCGATTCAAATGGTTCATCTTCAAATACTTGTGAAAGACATGATTTAGCTTCACCTGCATGCGAAACACATGATTTAGCTGCAAATCAATGCGATGTAGAAGGTTTAGCTTCAAATCCATGCGAAACAAATGATTTAGCTTCATATGAATGCGAAGTAAGAGGCTAAGCTACAAATCCAAGCAAAACAAATGGTTTAGCTACAACTACTTGTGATATACGTCATTTAGCTACAATTGCATGCGAAACGAACGAGTTAGCTTCAAACCCATGCGATTCACATTATTTAGCTTCAAATCAATGCGATATAGAAGATTTAGCTTCAAATCCATGCGATACACAAGATTTAGCTTCAAATCAATGCGATGTAGTAGGTTCAGCTTCTAATACATGCGACACATATGATTTAGCTTCAAATACTTGCGATATAAGTGATATAGCTTCAAAAGCTGTAGGAACAAACGAGGTAGCTTCAATTCCATGCGAGACACATGATTTAGCTTCAAATCAAAGCGATGTAGAAGGTTTAGCTTCAAATCCAAACGAAACACATGATTTAGCTTCAAATCAATTCGAAGGACAAGGGTTAGATTCAAATCCATGCGAAACAAATGATTTAGCTTCAAATGAATGCGAAGTAGAAGAATTAGCTTCAAATCAATGCGATATACAAGATTTAGCTTCAAATCAATGCGATGTAGTAGGTTCAGCTTCAAATCCATGCGATATAAGTGATATAGCTTCAAAAGCAGGAGGAACAAACGAGGTAGCTTCAATTCTATGCGAAACAAATGATTTAGCTTCAAATCAATGCGAAGTAGAAGGCGTAGCTTCAAATCCATGCGAAACAAATGGTTTAGCTACAAATACTTGAGATATACATTATTTAGCTACAACTGCATGCGAAACTAACGAGTTAGCTTGAAATCCATGCGAAACACACGATTTATCTTCAAATCAATGCGATGTAGTAGGATCAGCTTCAAATCAATGCGACACATATGATTTAGCTTCAAATTCTTGCGATATAAGTGATATAGCTTCAAAAGCTGTAGGAACAAACGAGGATGCTTCAATTCCATGCGAGACACATGATTTAGCTTCAAATCAATGCGATGTAGAAGGTTTAGCTTCATGTCCATACGAAACACGTGATTTAGCTTCAAATCAATTCCAAGGACAAGGCTTAGATTCAAATCCATGCGAAACAAATGATTTAGCTTCAAATGAATGCAAAGTAGAAGACTTAGCTTCAAATCCATGCGAATCAAATGGTTTAGCTTCAAATACTTGTGATATACGTTATTTATATTTAACTGCATGCGCAACGAACGAGTTAGCTTCAAATCCATGCGAAACACATGATTTATCTGCATATCAATGCGATGAAGAAGGTTTAGCTTCAAATCCATGCGAAACAAATGATATATCTTCAAACACTTGTGGTGTAAGTGATATAGCTTCAAATGAAGACTAATCAAACGAGTTAGCTTCAAAATCCACGCGATACACATGATTTAGCTTCAAATACTAGCGATATAAGTCATGTAGATTCAACTGCAGGCGAACAGAACGAGTTAGTTTCAAATCCATGCGAAACAAATGATTTAGCTTCAAATCAATGAGAAGTAGAAGGCGTAGCTTCAAATCCATGCGAAACAAATGGTTTAGCTACAAATACTTGTGATATACATTATTTAGCTACAACTGTATGCGAAACTAACGAGTAAGCTTCAAATCTATGCGAAACACACGATTTATCTTCAAATCAATGCGATGAAGAAGGTTTAGCTTCAAATCCATGCGATACACAAGATTTAGCTTCAAATGAATGCGATGTAGTAGGTTCAGCTTCAAATCCATGCGACACATATGATTTAGCTTCAAATACTTGCGATATAAGTGATATAGCTTCAAAAGCTGTAGGAACAAACGAGGTAGCTTCAATTCCATGCGAGAAACATGATTTAGCTTCAAATCAATGCGATGTAGAAGGTTTAGCTTCAAATCCATGCGAAACACATTATTTAGCTGCAAATCAGTGCGAAGTAGAAGGGTCGGGTTCAAATCAATGCGATTCAAATGGTTCATCTTCAAATACTTGTGAAAGACATGATTTAGCTTCAACTGCATGCGAAACAAACGAGTTAGCTTCAAATCAAAGCTATGTAGAAAGTTTAGCTTCAAATCCATGCGAATCAAATGATTTAGCTTCAAATGAATGCGAAGTAGAAGGCTTAGCTACAAATCCATGCAAAACAAATGGTTTAGCTACAAATACTTGTGATATACGTCATTTAGCTAAAATTGCATGCGAAACGAACGAGTTAGCTTCAAATCCATGCGATTCACATTATTTAGCTTCAAATCAATGCGATATAGAAGGTTTAGCTTCAAATCCATGCGATACACAAGATTTAGCTTCAAATCAATGCGATGTAGTAGGTTCAGCTTCTAATACATGCGACACATATGATTTAGCTTAAAATTCTTGCGATATAAGTGATATAGCTTCAAAAGCTGTAGGAACAAACGAGGTAGCTTCAATTCCATGCGAGACACATGATTTAGCTTCAAATCAATGCGATGTAGAAGGTTTAGCTTCAAATCCAAACGAAACACATGATTTAGCTTCAAATCAATTCGAAGGACAAGGCTTAGCTTCAAATCCATGCAAAACAAATGGTTTAGCTACAAATACTTGTGATATACATTATTTAGCTACAACTACATGCGAAACGAACGAGTTAGCTTGAAATCCATGCGAAACACATGATTTAGCAGCAAATCAATGTGATGTGGAAGGTTTAGCTTCAAATCCATGCGATATACAAGATTTAGCTTCGAATCAATGCGATGTAGTAGGTTCAGCTTCAAATCCATGCGATATAAGTGATATAGCTTCAAAAGCAGGAGGAACAAACGAGGTAGCTTCAATTCTATGCGAAGCAAATGATTTAGCTTCAAATCAATGCGAAGTAGAAGGCGTAGCTTCAAATCCATGCGAAACAAATGGTTTAGCTACAAATACTTGTGATATACATTATTTAGCTACAACTGCATGCGAAACTAACGAGTAAGCTTCAAATCTATGCGAAACACACGATTTATCTTCAAATCAATGCGATGAAGAAGGTTTAGCTTCCAATCCATGCGATACACATGATTTAGCTTCAAATACTAGCGATATAAGTGATGTAGAATCAACTGCAGGCGAAACCAACGTGTTATCTTCAAATCCATGCGAAACACATGATTTAGCTGCAAATCAATGCGATGTAGAAGGTTTAGCTTCAAATCAATGCGATGTAGTAGGTTCAGCTTCAAATCCATGCGACACATATGATTTAGTTTCAAATACTTGCGATATAAGTGATATAGCTTCAAAAGCTGTAGGAACAAACAAGGTAGCTTCAATTCCATGCGAGAAACATGATTTAGCTTCGAATCAATGCGATGTAGAAGGTTTAGCTTCAAATCCATGCGAAACACATTATTTAGCTGCAAATCAGTGCGAAGTAGAAGGGTCGGGTTCAAATCAATGCGATTCAAATGGTTCATCTTCAAATACTTGTGAAAGACATGATTTAGCTTAAACTGCATGCGAAACACATGATTTAGCTTCAAATCAATGCGATGTAGAAGGTTTAGCTTCAAATCCATGCGAAACAAATGATTTAGCTTCAAATGAATGCGAAGTAGGAGGCTTAGCTACAAATCCAAGCAAAACAAATGGTTTAGCTACAAATACTTGTGATATACGTCATTTAGCTACAATTGCATGCGAAACGAACGAGTTAGCTTCAAACCCATGCGATTCACATTATTTAGCTTCAAATCAATGCGATATAGAAGATTTAGCTTCAAATCCATGCGATACACAAGATTTAGCTTCAAATCAATGCGATGTAGTAGGTTCAGCTTCTAATACATGCGACACATATGATTTAGCTTCAAATACTTGCGATATAAGTGATATAGCTTCAAAAGCTGTAGGAACAAACGAGGTAGCTTCAATTCCATGCGAGACACATGATTTAGCTTCAAATCAAAGCGATGTGGAAGGTTTAGCTTCAAATCCAAACGAAACACATGATTTAGCTTCAAAACAATTCGAAGGACAAGGGTTAGATTCAAATCCATGCGAAACAAATGATTTAGCTTCAAATGAATGCGAAGTAGAAGAATTAGCTTCAAATCAATGCGATATACAAGATTTAGCTTCAAATCAATGCGATGTAGTAGGTTCAGCTTCAAATCCATGCGATATAAGTGATATAGCTTCAAAAGCAGGAGGAACAAACGAGGTAGCTTCAATTCCACGCGATACACATGATTTAGCTTCAAACACTTGCGATATAAGTGATGTAGATTGAACTGCAGGCAAAACGAACGAGTTAGCTTCAAATCCATGCGAAATACATGATTCAGCTGCAAATCAATGCGATGTAGAAGGATTAGCTTCAAATCCATGCGAAACACATTATTTAGCTGCAAATCGGTGCGAAGTAGTAGGTTCAGCTTCTAATACATGCGACACATATGATTTAGCTTCAAATACTTGCGATATAAGTGATATAGCTTCAAAAGCTGTAGGAACAAACGAGGTAGCTTCAATTCCATGCAAGACACATGATTTAGCTTCAAATCAATGCGATGTAGAAGGTCTAGCTTCAAATCCAAACGAAACACATGATTTAGCTTCAAATCAATTCGAAAGACAAGGCTTAGCTTCAAATCCATGCAAAACAAATGGTTTAGCTACAAATACTTGTGATATACATTATTTAGCTACAACTGCATGCGAAACGAACGAGTTAGCTTCAAATCCATGCGAAACACATGATTCAGCTGCAAATCAATGCGATGTAGAAGGATTAGCTTCAAATCCATGCGATACACAAGATTTAGATTCAAATCAATGCGATGTAGAAGGTTCAGCTTCAAATCCATGCGATACATATGATTTAGCTTCAATCAATGCGAAGTAGAAGGCTTAGCTTCAGATCCATGCGAAATAAATGGATTAGCTACAAATACTTGTGATATACATTATTTAGCTACAACTGCATGCGGAACAAACGAGTTTGCTTCAAATCCATGCAAAACATATGATTTAGCTTCAAATCAATGCTATGTAGAAGGTTTAGCTGCAAATCCATGCGACACAGATGATTTAGCTTCAGATAATTGCGATATAAGTAATATAGCTTCAAATGCAGACGAAACACATGATTTGGCTTCAAATCGAAGCGAAACACATGATTTAGTTTCAAATCAATGCGATGTAGATGGTTTAGCTTCAAATCTGTGCGAAACAAATGATTTAGCTTCAAATACTCTCGATATTAGTGATGTAGCTTCAAATGCAGAAGAAACAAACGAGTTAGATTGAAATCCATGCGAGACACATGATTTAGCTTCAAATCAATGCGACGTAGAAGGTTTAGCTTCAAATCCACGCGAAACAAATGACTTAACTTCAAAAACTTGGGGTATAAGTGATGTAGCTTCAAATGCAGACCAATCAAACGAGTTAGCTTCAAAATCCACGCGATACACATGATTTAGCTTCAAATACTAGCGATATAACTGATGTAGATTCAACTGCAGGCGAAACGAACGAGTTAGCTTCAAATCCATGCGAAACACATGATTTAGCTGCAAATCAATGTGATGTAGAAGGTTTAGCTTCAAATCCATGCGATACACAAGATTTAGATTCAAATCAATGCGATGTAGAAGGTTCAGCTTCAAATCCATGCGATACATATGATTTAGCTTCAAATACTTGCGATAGAAGTGATATAGCTTCAAAAGCTGGAGGAACAAACGAGGAAGCTTCAATTCCATGCGAAACAAATTATTCAACTTCAATCAATGCGAAGTAGAAGGCTTAGCTTCAGATCCATGCGAAATAAATGGATCAGCTACAAATACTTGTGATATACATTATTTAGCTACAACTGCATGCGGAACAAACGAGTTTGCTTCAAATCCATGCAAAACATATGATTTAGCTTCAAATCAATGCTATGTAGAAGGTTTAGCTGCAAATCCATGCGACACAGATGATTTAGCTTCAGATAATTGCAATATAAGTAATATAGCTTCAAATGCAGACGAAACACATGATTTGGCTTCAAATCGAAGCGAAACACATGATTTAGTTTCAAATCAATGCGATGTAGAAGGTTTAGCTTCAAATCCATGCGATACACAAGATTTAGATTCAAATCAATGCGATGTAGAAGGTTCAGCTTCAAATCCATGCGACACATATGATTTAGCTTCAAATACTTGCGATATAAGTGATATAGCTTCAAAAGCTGGAGGAACAAACGAGGAAGCTTCAATTCCATGCGAAACAAATGATTTAACTTCAAATCAATGCGAAGTAGAAGGCTCAGCTTCAGATCCATGCGATAAACAAGATTTAGCTTCAAATCAATGCGATGTAGTAGGTTCAGCTTCAAATCCATGCGATATAAGTGATATAGCTTCAAAAGCAGGAGGAACAAACGAGGTACCTTCAATTCCATGCAAAACAAATGGTTTAGCTACAAATACTTGTGATATACATTATTTAGCTACAACTGCATGCGAAACAAATGATATAGCTTCAAACTCTTGGGGTGTAAGTGATATAGCTTCAAATGAAGACTAATCAAACGAGTTAGCTTCAAAATCCACGCGATACACATGATTTATCTTCAAATACTAGCGATATAAGTCATGTAGATTCAACTGCAGGCGAACCGAACAAGTTAGTTTCAAATCCATGCGAAACACATTATTTAGCTGCAAATCAATGCGATGTAGAAGGTTTAGCTTCAAGACAATAAGAGGTAGAATGTTTAGCTTCAAATCAATAGTATGTAGAAGGTTTAGCTTCAAGTCAATGCGATGTAGAAGGTTTAGCTTCAAATCCATACGAAACACATGATTTAGCTTCAAATTAATTCGAAGGACAAGGCTTAGATTCAAATCCATGCGAAACAAATGGTTTAGCTTCAAATACTTGTGATATACGTTATTTAGATTTAACTGCATGCGCAACCAAAGAGTTAGCTTCAAATCCATGCGATACACATGATTTAGCTTCAAATACTTGCGATATAAGTGTTTAGCTTCAAATACAGGCGAAACGAACGAGTTAGCTTCAAATCCATGCGAAACACATGATTCAGCTGCAAATCAATGCGATGTAGAAGGTTCAGCTTCAAATCCATGCGAAACAAATGATATAGCTTCAAACACTTGGGGTATAAATGATATAGCTTCAAATGAAAACTAATCAAACGAGTTAGCTTCAAAATCCACGCGATACACATGATTTAGCTTCAAATATTAGCGATGTAGAAGGTTTAGCTTCAAATCCATGCGATACACAAGATTTAGCTTCAAATCAATGCGATGTAGTAGGTTCAGCTTCAAATCCATGCGACACATATGATCTAGCTTCAAATACTTGCGATATGAGTGATATAGCTTCAAAAGCTGTAGGAACAAACGAGGTAGCTTCAATTCCATGCGAGACACATGATTTAGCTTCAAATCAATGCGATGTAGAAGGTTTAGCTTCAAATCCAAACGAAACACATGATTTAGCTTCAAATCAATTCGAAGGACAAGGCTTAGCTTCAAATCCATGCAAAACAAATGGTTTAGCTACAAATACTTGTGATATACATTATTTAGCTACAACTGCATGCGAAACGAACGAGTTAGCTTCAAATCCATGCGAAACACATGTTTCAGCTGCAAATCAATGCGATGTAGATGGATTAGCTTCAAATCCATGCGAAACACATTATTTAGCTGCAAATCAGTGCGAAGTAGAAGGCTCGGGTTCAAATCAATGCAATTCAAATGGTTCATCTTCAAATACTTGTGAAACACATGATTTAGCTTCAACTGCATGCGAAACACATGATTTAGCTTCAAATCAATGCGAAACACATGATTTAGCTTCAAATCAATGCGTTGTAGAAGGTTTAGCTTCAAATCCATGCAAAACACGTGATTTATCTTCCAATTAATGCGAAGTAGAAGGCTTAGCTTCAAATCCACGAGATACACAAGATTTAGTTTCAAATCAATGCGATGTAGTAGGTTCAGTTTCAAATCCATGCGACACATATGATTTAGTTTCAAATACTTGCGATATATGTGATATAGCTTCAAAAGCTGTAGGAACAAACGAGGTAGCTTCAATTCCATGCGAAACACATGATTCAGCTTCAAATCAATGCGATGTAGAAGGTTTAGCTTCAAATCCATGCGATACACAAGATTTAGATTCAAATCAATGCGATGTAGAAGGTTCAGCTTCAAATCCATGCGATACATATGATTTAGCTTCAAATACTTGCGATAGAAGTGATATAGCTTCAAAATCTGGAGGAACAAACGAGGAAGCTTCAATTCCATGCGAAACAAATTATTCAACTTCAATCAATGCGAAGTAGAAGGCTTAGCTTCAGATCCATGCGAAATAAATGGATCAGCTACAAATACTTGTGATATACATTATTTAGCTACAACTGCATGCGGAACAAACGAGTTTGCTTCAAATCCATGCAAAACATATGATTTAGCTTCAAATCAATGCTATGTAGAAGGTTTAGCTGCAAATCCATGCGACACAGATGATTTAGCTTCAGATAATTGCGATATAAGTAATATAGCTTCAAATGCAGACGAAACACATGATTTGGCTTCAAATCGAACCGAAACACATGATTTAGTTTCAAATCAATGCTATGTAGAAGGTTTAGCTTCAAATCCATGCGATACACAAGATTTAGATTCAAATCAATGCGATGTAGAAGGTTCAGCTTCAAATCCATGCGACACACATGATTTAGCTTCAAATACTTGCGATATAAGTGATATAGCTTCAAAAGCTGGAGGAACAAACGAGGAAGCTTCAATTCCATGCGAAACAAATGATTTAACTTCAAATCAATGCGAAGTAGAAGGCTCAGCTTCAGATCCATGCGATAAACAAGATTTAGCTTCAAATCAATGCGATGTAGTAGGTTCAGCTTCAAATCCATGCGATATAAGTGATATAGCTTCAAAAGCAGGAGGAACAAACGAGGTACCTTCAATTCCATGCAAAACAAATGGTTTAGCTACAAATACTTGTGATATACATTATTTAGCTACAACTGCATGCGAAACAAATGATATAGCTTCAAACTCTTGGGGTGTAAGTGATATAGCTTCAAATGAAGACTAATCAAACGAGTTAGCTTCAAAATCCACGCGATACACATGATTTAGCTTCAAATACTAGCGATATAAGTCATGTAGATTCAACTGCAGGCGAACCGAACAAGTTAGTTTCAAATCCATGCGAAACACTTTATTTAGCTGCAAATCAATGCGATGTAGAAGGTTTAGCTTCAAGACAATAAGAGGTAGAATGTTTAGCTTCAAATCAATAGTATGTAGAAGGTTTAGCTTCAAGTCAACGCGATGTAGAAGGTTTAGCTTCAAATCCATACGAAACACATGATTTAGCTTCAAATTAATTCGAAGGACAAGGCTTAGATTCAAATCCATGCGAAACAAATGGTTTAGCTTCAAATACTTGTGATATACGTTATTTAGATTTAACTGCATGCGCAACCAAAGAGTTAGCTTCAAATCCATGCGATACACATGATTTAGCTTCAAATACTTGCGATATAAGTGTTTAGCTTCAAATACAGGCGAAACGAACGAGTTAGCTTCAAATCCATGCGAAACACATGATTCAGCTGCAAATCAATGCGATGTAGAAGGTTCAGCTTCAAATCCATGCGAAACAAATGATATAGCTTCAAACACTTGGGGTATAAATGATATAGCTTCAAATGAAAACTAATCAAACGAGTTAGCTTCAAAATCCACGCGATACACATGATTTAGCTTCAAATATTAGCGATGTAGAAGGTTTAGCTTCAAATCCATGCGATACACAAGATTTAGCTTCAAATCAATGCGATGTAGTAGGTTCAGCTTCAAATCCATGCGACACATATGATCTAGCTTCAAATACTTGCGATATGAGTGATATAGCTACAAAAGCTGTAGGAACAAACGAGGTAGCTTCAATTCCATGCGAGACACATGATTTAGCTTCAAATCAATGCGATGTAGAAGGTTTAGCTTCAAATCCAAACGAAACACATGATTTAGCTTCAAATCAATTCGAAGGACAAGGCTTAGCTTCAAATCCATGCAAAACAAATGGTTTAGCTACAAATACTTGTGATATACATTATTTAGCTACAACTGCATGCGAAACGAACGAGTTAGCTTCAAATCCATGCGAAACACATGTTTCAGCTGCAAATCAATGCGATGTAGAAGGATTAGCTTCAAATCCATGCGAAACACATTATTTAGCTGCAAATCAGTGCGAAGTAGAAGGCTCGGGTTCAAATCAATGCAATTCAAATGGTTCATCTTCAAATACTTGTGAAACACATGATTTAGCTTCAACTGCATGCGAAACACATGATTTAGCTTCAAATCAATGCGAAACACATGATTTAGCTTCAAATCAATGCGTTGTAGAAGGTTTAGCTTCAAATCCATGCAAAACACGTGATTTATCTTCCAATTAATGCGAAGTAGAAGGCTTAGCTTCAAATCCACGCGATACACAAGATTTAGTTTCAAATCAATGCGATGTAGTAGGTTCAGTTTCAAATCCATGCGACACATATGATTTAGTTTCAAATACTTGCGATATATGTGATATAGCTTCAAAAGCTGTAGGAACAAACGAGGTAGCTTCAATTCCATGCGAAACACATGATTCAGCTTCAAATCAATGCGATGTAGAAGGATTAGCTTCAAATCCATGCGAAACACATTATTTAGCTGCAAATCAGTGCGAAGTAGAAGGCTCGGGTTGAAATCAATACAATTCAAATGGTTCATCTTCAAATACTTGTGAAACACATGATTTAGCTTCAACTGCATGCGAAACACATGATTTAGCTTCAAATCAATGCGAAACACATGATTTAGCTTCAAATCAATGCGTTGTAGAAGGTTTAGCTTCAAATCCATGCAAAACACGTGATTTATCTTCCAATTAATGCGAAGTAGAAGGCTTAGCTTCAAATCCACGCGATACACAAGATTTAGTTTCAAATCAATGCGATGTAGTAGGTTCAGCTTCAAATCCATGCGACGTAGAAGGTTTAGCTTCAAATCCACGCGAAACAAATGACTTAACTTCAATAACTTGGGGTATAAGTGATGTAGCTTCAAATGCAGACCAATCAAACGAGTTAGCTTCAAAATCCACGCGATACACATGATTTAGCTTCAAATACTAGCGATATAACTGATGTAGATTCAACTGCAGGCGAAACGAACGAGTTAGCTTCAAATCCATGCGAAACACATGATTTAGCTGCAAATCAATGTGATGTAGAAGGTTTAGCTTCAAATCCATGCGATACACAAGATTTAGATTCAAATCAATGCGATGTAGAAGGTTCAGCTTCAAATCCATGCGATACATATGATTTAGCTTCAAATACTTGCGATAGAAGTGATATAGCTTCAAAAGCTGGAGGAACAAACGAGGAAGCTTCAATTCCATGCGAAACAAATTATTCAACTTCAATCAATGCGAAGTAGAAGGCTTAGCTTCAGATCCATGCGAAATAAATGGATCAGCTACAAATACTTGTGATATACATTATTTAGCTACAACTGCATGCGGAACAAACGAGTTTGCTTCAAAACCATGCAAAACATATGATTTTGCTTCAAATCAATGCTATGTAGAAGGTTTAGCTGCAAATCCATGCGACACAGATGATTTAGCTTCAGATAATTGCGATATAAGTAATATAGCTTCAAATGCAGACGAAACACATGATTTGGCTTCAAATCGAAGCGAAACACATGATTTAGTTTCAAATCAATGCGATGTAGAAGGTTTAGCTTCAAATCCATGCGATACACAAGATTTAGATTCAAATCAATGCGATGTAGAAGGTTCAGCTTCAAATCCATGCGGCACATATGATTTAGCTTCAAATACTTGCGATATAAGTGATATAGCTTCAAAAGCTGGAGGAACAAGCGAGGAAGCTTCAATTCCATGCGAAACAAATGATTTAACTTCAAATCAATGCGAAGTAGGAGGCTCAGCTTCAGATGCATGCGATACACAAGATTTAGCTTCAAATCAATGCGATGTAGTAGGTTCAGCTTCAAATCCATGCGATATAAGTGATATAGCTTCAAAAGCAGGAGGAACAAACGAGGTACCTTCAATTCCATGCAAAACAAATGGTTTAGCTACAAATACTTGTGATATACATTATTTAGCTACAACTGCATGCGAAACAAACGAGTTAGCTTCAAATCCATGCGAAACACATGATTTAGCTGCAAATCAATACGATGTAGAAGGTTTAGCCTCAAAACAATAAGAGGTAGAAGGTTTAGCTTCAAATCAATAGAATGTAGAAGGTTTCGCTTCAAATCAATGCGATGTAGAAGGTTTAGCTTCAAATCCATACGAAACACATGATTTAGCTTCAAATCAATTCGAAGGACAAGGCTTAGATACAAATCCATGCGATACAAATGATTTACCTTCAAATAAATGCGATGTAGAAGGTTTAGCTTCAAATCCATGCGATACACAAGATTTAGCTTCAAATCAATGCGATGTGGTAGATTCAGCTTCAAATCCATGCGGCACATATGATTTTGGTTTAAATACTTGCGATATAAGTGACATAGTTTCAAATGGAGGCGAAACGAACGAGTTAGCTTCAAATCCATGCGAGACACATGATTTAGCTTCTAATCAATGCGATGTAGAAAGTTTAGCTTCAAATCCACGCGAAACAAATGATTTAGCTTCAAACACTTGGGATATAAGTGATATAGCTTCAAATGCAGACTAATCAAATGAGTTAGCTTCAAAATCCACGCGCTACACATGATTTAGCTTCAAACACTTGCGATATAAGTGATGTAGATTCAACTGCAGGCAAAACGAACGAGTTAGCTTCAAATCCATGCGAAACACATGATTTAGCTGCAAATCAATGCGATGTAGAAGGTTCAGCTTCAAATCCATGTGACACATATGATTTAGCTTCAAATACTTGCGATATAAGTGTTATAGCTTCAAAAGCTGGAGGAACAAACGAGGTGGCTTCAATTCCATGCGAAACAAATGATTTAGCTTCAAATCAATGCGAAGTAGAAGGCGTAACTTCAAATCCATGCGAAACAAATGGATTAGCTACAAATACTTGTGATATAGATTACTTAGCTACAACTGCATGCGAAACTAACGAGTTAGCTTCAAATCCATGCGAAACACACGATTTATCTTCAAATCAATGCGATGTAGAAGGTTTGCTTCAAATCAATAAGAGGTAGATGGTTTAGCTTCAAATCAATAGAATATAGAAGGTTTAGCTTCAAATAAATGCGATGTGGAAGGTTTAGCTTCAAATCCATACGACACACATGATTTAGATTCAAATCAATTCGAAGTACAACGCTTAGATTCAAATCCATGCGACACATATGATTTAGCTTCAAATACTTGCGATATAAGTGATATAGCTTTAAAAGCTGTAGGAACAAACGAGGTAGCTTCAATTCCACGCGATACACATGATTTAGCTTCATACACTTGCGATATAAGTGATGTAGATTCATCTGCAGGCAAATCGAACGAGTTAGCTTCAAATCCATGAGAAACACATGATTCAGCTGCAAATCAATGCGATGTAGAAGGATTAGCTTCAAATCCATGCGAAACACATTATTTAGCTGCAAATCAGTGCGAAGTAGAAGGCTCGGGTTCAAATCAATGCAATTCAAATGGTTCATCTTCAAATACTTGTGAAAAACATGATTTAGCTTCAACTGCATGCGAAACACATGATTTAGCTTCAAATCAATTCGAAGGACAAGGCTTAGATTCAAATCCATGCGATACAAATGATTTAGCTTCAAATAAATGCGATGTAGAAGGATTAGCTTCAAATCCATGCGATACACAACGTTTAGCTTCAAATCAATGCGATGTAGTAGGTTCAGCTTCAAATCCATGCGGCACATATGATTTTGCTTTATATACTTGCGATATAAGTGACATAGTTTCAAATGGAGGCGAAACGAACGAGTTAGCTTCAAATCCATGCGAGACACATGATTTAGCTTCTAATCAATGCGATGTAGAAAGTTTAGCTTCAAATCCACGCGAAACAAATGATTTAGCTTCAAACACTTGGGGTATAAGTGATATAGCTTCAAATGCAGACTAATCAAATGAGTTAGCTTCAAAATCCACGCCATACACATGATTTAGCTTCAAACACTTGCGATATAATCGATGTAGATTCAACTGCAGGCAAAACGAACGAGTTAGCTTCAAATCCATGCGAAACACATGATTTAGCTGCAAATCAATGTGATGTAGAAGGTTTAGCTTCAAATCCCTGCGATACACAAGATTTAGCTTCAAATCAATGCGATGTATTAGTTTCAGCTTCAAATCCATGTGACACATATGATTTAGCTTCAAATACTTGCGATATAAGTGTTATAGCTTCAAGAGCTGGAGGAACAAACGAGGTGGCTTCAATTCCATGCGAAACAAATGATTTAGCTTCAAATCAATGCGAAGTAGAAGGCGTAGCTTCAAATCCATGCGAAACAAATGGTTTAGCTACAAATACTTGTGATATAGATTACTTAGCTACAACTGCATGCGAAACTAACGAGTTAGCTTCAAATCCAAGCGAAACACACGATTTATCTTCAAATCAATGCGATGTAGAAGGTTTGCTTCAAATCAATAAGAGGTATATGGTTCAGCTTCAAATCAATAGAATATAGAAGGTTTAGCTTCAAATAAATGCGATGTAGAAGGTTTAGCTTCAAATCCATACGACACACGTGATTTAGATTCAAATCAATTCGAAGGACAAAGCTTATATTCAAATCCATGCGAAACAAATGATTTAGCTTCAAATGAATGCGAAGTAGAAGGCTTGGCTTCAAATCCATGCGAAACAAATGATTTAGCTTCAAATGAATGCGAAGTAGAAGGCTTGGCTTCAAATCCATGCAAAACAAATGGTTTAACTACAAATACTTGTGATATACATTATTTAGCTACAACTGCATGCGAAACAAACGAGTTAACTTCAAATCCATGCGGTGCACATGATTTAGCTTCAAATCAATGCGATGTAGAAGGTTTAGCTTCAAATCCATGCGAAACACATTATTTAGCTGCAAATCAGTGCGAAGTAGAAGGCTCGGGTTCAAATCAATGCAATGCAAATGGTTCATCTTCAAATACTTGTGAAAGATATGATTTAGCTTCAGCTGCATGCGAAACACATGATTTAGCTTCAAATCAATGCGATGTAGAAGGTTTAGCTTCAAATCCATGCAAAACACATGATTTATCTTCCAATTAATGCGAAGTAGAAGGCTTAGCTTCAAATCCATGCGAATCATATGGTTTAGCTTCAAATACTTGTGATATACGTTATTTAGATTTAACTGCATGCGCAACGAACGAGTTAGCTTCAAATCCATGCGAGACACATGATTTAGCTTCTAATCAATGCGATGTAGAAGGTTTAGCTTCAAATCCACGCGAAACAAATGATATAGCTTTAAACACTTGGGGTATAAATGATATAGCTTCAAATGAAGACTAATCAAACGAGTTAGCTTCAAAATCCACGCGATACACATGATTTAGCTTCAAATACTAGCGATATAAGTGATGTAGATTCAACTGCAGGCGAAACGAACGAGTTAGCTTCAAATCCATGCGAAACACATGATTCAGCTTCAAATCAATGCGATGTAGAAGGATTAGCTTCAAATCCATGCGAAACACATTATTTAGCTGCAAATCAGTGCGAAGTAGAAGGCTCGGGTTCAAATCAATGCAATTCAAATGGTTCATCTTCAAATACTTGTGAAAGACATGATTTAGCTTCAACTGCATGCGAAACACATGATTTAGCTTCAAATCAATGCGAAACACATGATTTAGCTTCAAATCAATGCGATGTAGAAGGTTTAGCTTCAAATCCAAGCGAAACACACGATTTATCTTCAAATTAATGCGAAGTAGATGACTTAGCTTTGAATCCAGGAGAAACAAGTGATTTAGCTTCAGATGCTTGCGATATAATTGATATAGCTTCAAATGCAGGCGAAACAAACGAGTTAGCATCAAATCCATGTGAAACACATGATGTAGGTTCAAATCAATGCAAAGTAGAAGGCTTAACTTCAAATCCATGTGTAACAGATGGTTTAGCTTCAAATACTTGCGATATAAATAATATAGATTCAAATCCAAGCGAAACAAACGAGTTAGCTACAAATCCATGTGAAACACATGATTTAGCTTCAAATCAATGCGAAGTAGAAGGGTTAGCTTAAATCCATACGGAACAAATGATTTGGTTTCAAATACTTGCGATATAAGTGATATAGATTCAACTGCAGACGAAACAAACGAGTTAGCTCCAAATCCATGCAAAACACATGATTAAGCTTCAAATGCAAGCGAAACAAACGAGTTAGCTTCAAATCCATGCAAAACACATGATTAAGCTTCAAATGCATGCGAAACACATGATTTACGTTCAAATTAATGCGAAACACGTGGTTTAGCATCAGATACATGCGAAACAAATTTTTTAGCTTCAGATACTTAAGATATACATGATTTAGATTCAACTGCAGGCGAAACAAACGAGTTAGCTTCAAATCCAAGCGATACACATGATTTAGATTCATATCAATGCGAAGTAGAAGGCTTAGCGTCAATTCCATGCGAAACAAATGGTTTAGGTACAAACATTTGTGGTATACATGATTTAGCTTCAACTGCATGCGAAACAAACGAGTTAGCTTCAAATCCAAGCGAAACACACGATTTAGCTTCAAATTAATGCGAAGTAGATGACTTAGCTTTGAATCCATGAGAAGCAAGTGATTTAGCTTCAAATTCATGCGAATATAAGTTATATAACTGCAAATGCATGCGAAACAAACGAGGTAGTTTCAAATCCAAGCAAAACACACGATTTAGCTTCTAATCAATGCGAAGTCGAAGAATTAGCTTCAAATCCATGCGAAACGAATGATTGAGCTTCAAATAGTTGCGCATATATGAGATATAGCTTCGAATGCAGGCGAAACAAACGAGTTAGCTTCAAATCCATGCGAAACACATGATTCAGCTGCAAATCAATGCGATGTAGAAGGTTTAGCTTCAAATCCATGCGAAACACATTATTTAGCTACAAATCAGTGCGAAGTAGAAGGCTCGGGTTCAAATCTATGCGATTCAAATGGTTCATCTTCAAATACTTGTGAAAGAAATGATTTAGCTTCAACTGCATGCGAAACACATGATTTAGCTTCAAATCAATGCGATGTAGAAGGTTTTGCTTCAAATCCATACGAAACACATGATTTAGCTTCAAATATATTCGAAGGACAAGGCTTAGATTCAAATCCATGCGAAACAAATGATTTAGCTTCAAATGAATGCGAAGTAGAAGGCTTAGCTTCAAATCCATGCAAAACAAATGGTTTAGCTACAAATACTTGTGATATACGTTATTTAGCTACAATTGCATGCGAAACGAACGAGTTAGGTTCAAAATCTACGCGATACACATGATTTTGCTTCAAATATTAGCGATGTAGAAGGATTAGCTTCAAATCCATTCGATACACAAGATTTAGCTTCAAATCAATGCGATATAAGTGATGTAGATTCAACTGCAGGCAAAACGAATGAGTTAGCTTCAAATCCATGCGAAACACATGATTTAGCTGCAAATCAATATGATGTAGAAGGTTTAGCTTCAAATCCATGCGATACACAAGATTTAGCTTCAAATCAATGCGATGTAGAAGGTTCAGCTTCAAATCCATGTGACACATATGATTTAGCTTCAAATACTTGCGATATAAGTGATATAGCTTCAAAAGCTGGAGGAACAAACGAGTTTGCTTCAAATCAATGCGAGACACATGATTTAGCTTCAAATCAATGCGATATAAGTGATGTAGATTCAACTGCAGGCAAAACGAATGAGTTAGCTTCAAATCCATGCGAAACACATGATTTAGCTGCAAATCAATATGATGTAGAAGGTTTAGCTTCAAATCCATGCGATACACAAGATTTAGCTTCAAATCAATGCGATGTAGAAGGTTCAGCTTCAAATCCATGTGACACATATGATTTAGCTTCAAATACTTGCGATATAAGTGATATAGCTTCAAAAGCTGGAGGAACAAACGAGTTTGCTTCAAATCAATGCGAGACACATGATTTAGCTTCAAATCAATGCGAAGTAGAAGGCTTAGCTTCAGATCCATGCAAAACAAATGGTTTAACTACAAATACTAGTGATAAACATTATTTAGCTACAACTGCATGCGAAACAAACGAGTTAACTTCAAATCCATGCGATACACATGATTTAGCTTCAAATCAATGCGATGTAGAATGTTTAGCTTCAAATCCAAGCGAAACACATGATTTAGCTTCAAATACTTGCGATATAAGTGATCTAGCTTCAAATACAGGCGAAACGAACGAGTTAGCTTCAAATCCATGCGAAACACACGATTTAGCTTCAAATCAATGCGATGTAGAAGGTTTAGCTTCAAATTCAAGCGTAACACATAAATTAGCTTCAAATACTTGCGATAAAAGTGATGTAGCTACGAATACAGGCGAAACGATAGAGTTAGCTTCAAATCCATGCGAAACACATGACTCAGCTGCAAATCAATTCAATGTAGAAGGTTTAGCTTCAAATTCAAGCGTAACACATAAATTAGCTTCAAATACTTGCGATAAAAGTGTTGTAGCTACGAATACAGGCGAAACGATAGAGTTAGCTTCAAATCCATGCGAAACACATGACTCAGCTGCAAATCAATTCAATGTAGAAGGTTTAGCTTCAAATCCATGAGAAACACATTATTTAGCTGCAAATCAGTGCGAAGTAGAAGGCTCGGGTTCAAATCAATGCAATTCAAATGGTTCATCTTCAAATACTTGTGAAAGACATGATTTAGCTTCAACTGCATGCGAAACACGTGATTTAGCTTCAAATCAATGCGATGTAGAAGGTTTAGCTTCAAATCCATGCAAAACACGTGATTTATCTTCCAATTAATGCGAAGTAGAAGGCTTATCTTCAATTCCATGCGAATCAAATGGTGTAGCTTCAAATACTTGTGATATACGTTATTTAGATTTAACTGCATGCGCAACGAACGAGTTAGCTTCTAATCCATGCGAAACACATGATTTAGCTGCAAATCAATGCGATGAAGAAGGTTTAGCTTAAAATCCATGCGAAACAAATGTTATAGCTTCAAACACTTGGGGTGTAAGTGATATAGCTTCAAATGAAGACTAATCAAACGAGTTAGCTTCAAAATCCACGCGATACACATGATTTAGCTTCAAATACTAGCGATATAAGTGATGTAGATTCAACTGCAGGCGAAACGAACGAATTAGCTTCAAATCCATGCGAAAGACATGATTTAGCTGCAAATCAATGCGACGTAGAAGGTTTAGCTTCAAATCCATACGAAACACATGATTTAGCTTCAAATCAATTCGAAGTACAATGTTTAGATTCAAATCCATGCGAAACAAATGATTTAGCTTCAAATGAATGCGAAGTAGAAGGCTTAGCTTCAAATCCATGCAAAACAAATGGTTTAGCTACCATTACTTGTGATATACATTATTTAGCTACAACTGCATGCGAAACGAACGAGTTAGCTTCAAATCCATGCGATACACATGATTTAGCTTCAAACACTTGGGGTGTAAGTGATATAGCTTCAAATGCAGACTAATCAAACGAGTTAGCTTCAAAATCCACGCGATACACATGATTTAGCTTCAATTACTTGCGATATAAGTGATGTAGGTTCAACTGCAGGCGAAACGAACGAGTTAGCTTCAAATCCATGCGAAACACATAATTTAGCTGCAAATTAATGGGAAGTAGAAGGCTTAGCATCAAATCCATGCAACGCAAGTTAATTAGCTTCTCATACTTGCGATATAAGTGATCTAGCTTCAAATGCAGGCGAAACAAACGAGTGATTCTCAAATCCAAGCGTAACACATGATTTAACTTCAAATCAATGGGAAGTAGAAGATGTACCTCCAAATCCATGCGAAACAGATGGTTCAGCTTCAAATACTTGTGATATACATGATTTAGCTTCAACTGCATGCGAAACAAATGAGTTAGCTTCAAATCCAAGCGAAACACATGATTTAACTTCAAATCAATGCGAAGTAGAAGATTTAGGTTCAAATACATGCGAAACAAATGGTTCAGCTTCAAATACTTGTGATATACATGATTTAGCTTCAACTGCTTGCGAAACAAACGAGATAGCTTCAAATCCAAGCGAAACACATGATTTAGCTACAAATCAATGCGAAATAGAAGACTTAGCATCAAATCCATGCGACACAAATTATTTAGCTTCATATACTTGCGATATAAGTGATATAGCTTCAAATGCAGGCGAAACAAACGAGTTAGATTCAAATCCATGCGAAACACATGATTTAGTTTGAAATTCTTGCGAAGTAGAAGGCTTAACTTAAAAATCCATGCGAAACAAAAGGTTTAGCTTCAAATACTCGCAATATAAATGAAATAGCTTCAAATGCAGACGAAACAAACGAGTTATATTCTAATTCATGCGAAACACATGATTTAGCTTCAAATCAGTGCGACGTAGAAGGCATAGCTTCAAATCAATGCGAATAAAATGGTTTAGTTTCAGCTACTTGTGATAAACGTGATTTAGCTTCAACTGCATGCGAAACAATCGAGATAGATTCAAATTAATGCGAAGTAGAAGGCTAATCTTCAAATCCATGCGAATCAAATGGTTTGGCTTCAGATACTTGCGTTATAAGTGAAATAGCTTCATTTAGCTTCACACCTATACGATGTAGAAGGATTAGCTTCAAATACATGCGAAACAAATGATTCAGTTTCAAATACTTGCGATTTAAGTGATATAGCTTCAAACGCAGGCTAAACAAACGAGTTAGCTTCAAATCAATGCGATGTAGAAGATTTAGCTTCAAATCCATGCAAAACACATGATTAGGGTTCAAATCAATTCTATGTAGAAGGTTTAGCTTCATATACAAGCGAAACACATGATTTAGCTTAAAATCAATGCGATGTAGAAGGTTTAGCTTCAAATCCACGCGGAACAAACGATTGAGCTTCAAACACTTCGCAAATAGGTGATATAGCTTCAGCTGCATGTGACACAAACGAGTTAGCTTCAAGTCCATGCGAAACACATGATTAAGCTTCAAATCAACACGATGTAGAAGGTTTAGCTTCAAATCCATGCGACACAAATTATTTAGCGTCAGATACTTGCGATATAAGTGATATAGCTTCAAATGCAGGGGAAACAATCGAGTTAGCTTCAAATTCATGCAAAACACACGAATAAGCTTCAAATCAATGCGATGTAGAAGGTTTAGCATCAAATCCATTCGAAGCAAATGGTTTAGGTACAACTACTTGTGATTATACGTTATTTAGATTTAACTGCATGCGCAACGAACGAGTTAGCTTCACATCCAAGCGAAACACATGATTTAGCTTCAAATGAATGCGAAGTAGAAGGCTCAGCATCAAATCCATGCGAAACACATGATTAAGATTCACATCAAAGCGATGTAGATGGTTTGCTTCAAATCCATGCGATACACAAGATTTAGCTTCAAGTCAATGCGATGTAGAAGGCGTAGCTTCAAAGCCATGCGAAACAAATGGTTTAGCTAGAAATGCTTGTGATATACATTATTTAGCTACAACTGCATGTGAAAACAAACGTGTTAGCTTCAAATCCATGCGATACACACGATTTAACTTCAAATCAATGCGATGTAGAAGGTTTAGCTTCAAATCCAAGCGAAACACATGATTTAGGTTCAAATACTTGCGATACAAGTGATATAGTTTCAAATGGAGGCGAAACGAACGAGTCACCTTCAAATTCAGGCGAAACACATGATTTAGCTGCAAATCAATGCGATGTAGAAGGTTTAGCTTCAAATCCATGCGATACACTAGATTTAGCTTCAAATCAATGCGATGTAAAAGGTTCTGCTTCAAATCCATACGACACATATGATTTAGCTTCAAATACTTGCGATATAAGTGATATAGCTTCAAAGCTAGAGGAACAAACGAGGTAGCTTCAATTCCATGCGAAACAAATGATTTAGCTTCAAATCAATGCGATGTCGAAGGTTTAGCTTCAAATCAATAAGAGGTAGAAGGTTTAGCTTCAAATCAATAGAACATAGAAGGGTTAGCTTCAAATCAATGCGATGTAGAAGGTTTAGCTTCAAATCCATACGAAACACATGATTTAGCTTGAAATCAATTCGAAGGACATGGATTAGATTCAAATCCATGCGAAACAAATGATTTAGCTTCAAATGAATGCGAAGTAGAAGGCTCAGCATCAAATCCATGCGAAACACATGATTAAGATTACAGCAAAGCGATGTAGATGGCTTGATTCAAATGCATGCGATGCACAAGATTTAGCTTCAAGTCAATGCGATGTAGTAGGTTCAGCTTCAAATCCATGCGATATAAGTGATATAGCTTCAAAAGCAGGAGGAACAAACGAGGTAGCTTCAATTCCATGCGAAACAAATGATTTAGCTTCAAATCAATGCGAAGTAGAAGGCGTAGCTTCAAATCCATGCGAATCAAATGGTTTAGCTACAAATACTTGTGATATACATTATTTAGCTACAACTGCATGCGAAACGAACGAGTTAGCTTCAAATCCATGCGAAACACATGATTCAAATGCAAATCAATGCGAAGTAGAAGGTTTAGATTCAAATCCATGCCAAACACATGATTTAGATTCAAATCCATGGGATGTAGATGGTTTAGCTTCAAATCCATGCGAAACACATTATTTAGCTGCAAATCAGTGCGATGTAGTAGGTTCAGCTTCAAATCCATGCGGCACATATGATTTAGCTTCAAATACTTGCGATATATGTGATATAGTTTCAAATCGAGGCGAAACGAACGAGTTAGCTTCAAATTCATGCGAAACACATGATTTAGCTGCAAATCAATGCGATGTAGAAGGTTTAGCTTCAAATCCATGCGATACACTAGATTTTGCTTCAAATCAATGCGATGTAGAAGGTTCCGCTTCAAATCCATACGACACATATGATTTAGCTTCAAATACTTGCGATATAAGTGATATAGCTTCAAAAGCTAGAGGAACAAACGAGGTAGCTTCAATTCCATGCGAAACAAATGATTTAGCTTCAAATCAATGCGAAGTGGAAGGCTTAGCTTCAAATTCATGCGAAACAAATGGTTTAGCTACAAATACTTATGATATACATTATTTAGCTACAGCTACATGCGAAACAAACGAGTTAGCATCAAATCCATGCGAAACACATGATTAAGCTTCAAATTAATGCGATGTAGATGGTTTTGCTTCAAATCCATGCGATACACATGATTTAGCTTCAAATACTTGCGATATAAGTGATCTAGCTTCAAATACAGGCGTAACGAACGAGTTAGCTTCAAATCCATGCGAAACACATGATTCAAATGCAAATCAATGCGAAGTAGAAGGTTTAGCTTCAAATCCATGCCAAACACATGATTTAGGTTCAAATCCATGAGAAGTAGAAGGTTTAGCTTCAAATCCATGCGAAACACATTATTTAGCTGCAAATCAGTGCAATGTAGTAGGTTCAGCTTCAAATCCATGCGGCACATATGATTTAGCTTCAAATACTTGCGATATAAGTTATATAGCTTCAAAAGCAGGAGGAACAAACGAGGTAGCTTCAATTCATGCGAAACAAATGATTTAGCTTCAAATCAATGCGAAGTAGAAGGCGTAGCTTCAAATCCATGCGAAACAAATTGTTCAGCTACAAATACTTGTGATATACATTATCTAGATACAACTGCATGCGAAACTAACGAGTTAGCTTCAAATCCATGCGAAACACACGATTTATCTTCAAATCAATGCGATATAGAAGGTTTAGCTTCAAATCAATAAGAGGTAGATGGTTTAGCTTCGAATCAATAGAATATAGTAGGTTTAGCTTCAAATCAATGCGATGTAGAAGGTTTAGCTTCAAATAAATGCGATGTAGCTGGTTTAGCTTCAAATCCACACGACACACATGATTTAGATTCAAATCAATTCGAAGGACAAGGCTTAGATTCAAATCCATGTGAAACAAATAATTTAGCTTCAAATGAATGCGAAGTAGAAGGCTTGGCTTCATATCCATGCAAAACAAATGGTTTAACTACAAATACTTGTGATATACATTATTTAGCTACAACTGCATGCGAAACAAACGAGTTAGCTTCAAATCCATGCGAAACACACGATTTATCTTCAAATCAATGCGATATCGAAGGTTAGCTTCAAATCAATAAGAGGTAGAAGGTTTAGCTTCAAATCAATAGAATATAGAAGGGTTAGGCTTCAAATCAATGCGATGTAGAAGGTTTAGCTTCAAATCCATACGAAACACATGATTTAGCTTGAAATCAATTCGAAGGACATGGATTAGATTCAAATCCATGCGGAACAAATGATTTAGCTTAAAATGAATGCGAAGTAGAAGGCTCAGCATCACATCCATGCGAAACACATGATTAAGATTACATCAAAGCGATGTAGATGGTTTGCTTCAAATCCATACGATGCACAAGATTTAGCTTCAAGTCAATGCGATGTAGTAGGTTCAGCTTCAAATCAATGCGATATAAGTGATATAGCTACAAAAGCAGGAGGAACAAACGAGGTAGCTTCAATTCCATGCGAAACAAATGATTTAGCTTCAAATCAATGCGAAGTAGAAGGCGTAGCTTCAAATCCATGCGAATCAAATGGTTTAGCTACAAATACTTGTGATATACATTATTTAGCTACAACTGCATGCGAAACGAACGAGTTAGCTTCAAATTCATGCGAAACACATGATTTAGCTGCAAATCAATGCGATGTAGAAGGTTTAGCTTCAAATCCATGCGATACACTAGATTTTGCTTCAAATCAATGCGATGTAGAAGGTTCTGCTTCAAATCCATACGACACATATGATTTAGCTTCAAATACTTGCGATATAAGTGATATAGCTTCAAAAGCTAGAGGAACAAACGAGGTAGCTTCAATTCCATGCGAAACAAATGATTTAGCTTCAAATCAATGCGAAGTGGAAGGCTTAGCTTCAAATTCATGCGAAACAAATGGTTTAGCTACAAATACTTGTGATATACATTATTTAGCTACAACTGCATGCGAAACGAACGAGTTAGCTTCAAATCCATGCGAAACACACGATTTAGCTTCAAATCAATGCGATGTAGAATGTTTAGCTTCAAATCCAAGCGAAACACATGATTTAGCTTCAAATACTAGCGATATAAGTGATCTAGCTTCAAATACAGGCGAAACGAACGAGTTAGCTTCAAATCCATGCGAAACACACGATTTAGCTTCAAATCAATGCGATATAGAATGTTTAGCTTCAAATCCTTGCGAAACAAATGATTT
Source organism: Megalopta genalis (assembly GCF_051020955.1). Taxonomy (NCBI): domain Eukaryota; kingdom Metazoa; phylum Arthropoda; class Insecta; order Hymenoptera; family Halictidae; genus Megalopta; species Megalopta genalis. The sequence goes on from NW_027477849.1 coordinate 40,705, forward strand.
AGCTTCAAATGAATGCGAAGTAGAAGGCTCAGCATCAAATCCATGCGAAACACATGATTAAGAATACATCAAAGCGATGTAGATGGTTTACTTCAAATCCATACGATGCACAAGATTTAGCTTCAAGTCAATGCGATGTAGTAGGTTCAGCTTCAAATCCATGCGATATAAGTGATATAGCTTCAAAAGCAGGAGGAACAAACGAGGTAGCTTCAATTCCATGCGAAACAAATGATTTAGCTTCAAATCAATGCCAAGTAGAAGGCGTAGCTTCAAATCCATGCGAAACAAATGGTTTAGCTACAAATACTTGTGATATACATTATTTAGCTACAACTGCATGCGAAACAAACGAGTTAGCATCAAATCCATGCGAAACACATGATTAAGCTTCAAATCAATGCGATGTAGATGGTTTGCTTCAAATCCATGCGATACACAAGATTTAGCTTCAAATCAATGCGATGTAGAAGGTTTAGCTTCAAATCCATACGAAACACATGATTTAGCTTGAAATCAGTTCGAAGGACATGGATTAGATTCAAATCCATGCGAAACAAGTGATTTAGCTTCAAATGAATGCGAAGTAGAAGGCTCTGCATCAAATCCATGCGAAACACATGATTAAGATTACATCAAAGCGATGTAGATGGTTTGCTGCAAATCCATGCGATGCACAAGATTTAGCTTCAAGTCAATGCGATGTAGTAGGTTCTGCTTCAAATCCATGCGATATAAGTGATATAGCTTCAAAAGCAGGAGGAACAAACGAGGTAGCTTCAATTCCATGCGAAACAAATGATTTAGCTTCAAATCAATGCGAAGTAGAAGGCGCAGTTTCAAATCCATGCGAATAAAATGGTTTAGCTACAAATACTTGTGATATACATTATTTAGCTACAACTGCATGCGAAACGAACGAGTTAGCTTCAAATCCATGCGAAACACACGATTTAGCTTCAAATCAATGCGATGTAGAATGCTTAGCTTCAAATCCAAGCGAAACACATGATTTAGCTTCAAATACTTGCGATATAAGTGATCTAGCTTCAAATACAGGCGTAACGAACGAGTTAGCTTCAAATCCATGCGAAACACATGATTCAAATGCAAATCAATGCGAAGTAGAAGGTTTAGCTTCAAATCCATGCCAAACACATGATTTAGGTTCAAATCCATGGGAAGTAGAAGGTTTAGCTTCAAATCCATGCGAAACACATTATTTAGCTGCAAATCAGTGCAATGTAGTAGGTTCAGCTTCAAATCCATGCGGCACATATGATTTAGCTTCAAATACTTGCGATATAAGTGATATAGCTTCAAAAGCTAGAGGAACAAACGAGGTAGCTTCAATTCCATGCGAAACAAATGATTTAGCTTCAAATCAATGCGAAGTGGAAGGCTTAGCTTCAAATTCATGCGAAACAAATGGTTTAGCTACAAATACTTGTGATATACATTATTTAGCTACAACTGCATGCGAAACAAACGAGTTAGCATAAAATCCATGCGATACACAAGATTTAGCTTCAAATCAATGCGATGTAGTAGGTTCAGCTTCAATTCCATGCGATATAAGTGATATAGCTTCAAAAGCAGGAGGAACAAACGAGTTAGCTTCAAACCCATGCGAAACACACGATTTATCTTCAAATCAATGCGATGTCGAAGGTTTAGCTTCAAATCAATAAGAGGTAGAAGGTTTAGCTTCAAATCAATAGAATATAGAAGGGTTAGCTTCAAATCAATGCGATGTAGAAGGTTTAGCTTCAAATCCATACGAAACACATGATTTAGCTTGAAATCAATTCGAAGGGCATGGATTAGATTCAAATCCATGCGAAACAAATGATTTAGCTTCAAATGAATGCGAAGTAGAAGGCTCAGCATCAAATCCATGCGAAACACATGATTAAGATTCACATCAAAGCGATGTAGATGGTTTGCTTCAAATCCATTGCGATGCACAAGATTTAGCTTCAAATCCATGCGAAACACATTATTTAGCTGCAAATCAGTGCGATGTAGTTGGTTCAGCTTCAAATCCATGCGGCACATATGATTTAGCTTCAAATACTTGCGATATAAGTGATATAGCTTCAAAAGCTAGAGGAACAAACGAGGTAGCTTCAATTCTATGCGAAACAAATGATTTAGCTTCAAATCAATGCGAAGTAGAAGGCGTAGCTTCAAATCCATGCGAATCAAATGGTTTAGCTACAAATACTTGTGATATACATTATTTAGCTACAACTGCTTGCGAAACGAACGAGTTAGCTTCAAATCCATGCGAAACACATGATTCAAATGCAAATCAATGCGAAGTAGAAGGTTTAGCTTGAAATCCATGCCAAACAAATGATTTAGCTTCAAATGAATGCGAAGTAGAAGGCTCAGCATCAAATCCATGCGAAACACATGATTTAGCTGCAAATCAATGCGATGTAGAAGGTTTAGCTTCAAATCCATGCGATACACTAGATTTTGCTTCAAATCAATGCGATGTAGAAGGTTCTGCTTCAAATCCATACGACACATATGATTTAGCTTCAAATACTTGCGATATAAGTGATATAGCTTCAAAAGCTAGAGGAACAAACGAGGTAGCTTCAATTCCATGCGAAACAAATGATTTAGCTTCAAATCAATGCGAAGTGGAAGGCTTAGCTTCAAATTCATGCGAAACAAATGGTTTAGCTACAAATACTTGTGATATACATTATTTAGCTACAACTGCATGCGAAACGAACGAGTTAGCTTCAAATCCATGCGAAACACACGATTTAGCTTCAAATCAATGCGATGTAGAATGTTTAGCTTCAAATCCAAGCGAAACACATGATTTAGCTTCAAATACTAGCGATATAAGTGATATAGCTTCAAATGCAGACGAAACAAACGAGTGAGCTTCAAATCCAAGCGAATCACATGATTTATCTTCAAATCAATGTGATTTAGAAGGATTAACTTCAAATCCATGCGAAACAAACGATTGAGCTTCAAACACTTCGGATATAGGTGATACAGCTTCAGCTGCATGCGAAACAAACGAGTTAGCTTCAAGTCCATGCGAAACACATGAATTAGCTGCAAATAAATGCGATGTAGAAGGTTTAGCTTCAAATCCATGCGTAACGCATGATTTACCTTCAAATCAATGCCATGTAGAAGGTTCAGCTTCTAATCCATGCGACACATATGATTTAGCTTCAAATACTTGCGATATAAGTGATATAGCTTCAAAAGCTGGAGGAACAAACGAGGTAGCTACAATTCCATGCAAAACAAATGATTTAGCTTCAAATCAATGCGAAGTAGAAGGCTTAGCTTCAAATCCATGCGAATCAAATGGTTTAGCTTCAAATATTTGTGATATACATGATTTAGCTTCAACTGCATGTAAAACAAACGGGTTAGCTTCAAATCCATGCGAAACACATAATTTAGCATCAAATCCATGCGAAGTAGAAGATTTAGGTTCAAATACATGCGACAAAAATGAACTAGCTTCAAATGCTTGCGATATAAATGATGTAGCTTCAAATGCAGGCGAAACAAACGAGTTAGCGTCAAATCCAAGCAAAACACATGATTTAGCTTCAAATCAATGCGAAGTAGAAGGCTTACCTTCAAATCCATGCGAAACAAATGCTTTAGATTCAAATACTTGTGTCATACGTGATTTAGCTTCAACTGCAGGCGAAACAAATGAGTTATATTGAAATCCATGCGGAACACATGATTTACCTTCAAATCAATGCGAAATAGAAGGGTTAGCATCAAATACATGAGAAACAAATGATTTGTTTTCAGATAATAGCGATATAAGTGATATAGCCTCAAATGCAGACGAAACAAACGAGTTAGCTTAAAATCTAAGCGAAAGACATGATTTAGCTAAAAATCGATGCGATGTAGATGGCTTAGCTTCAAATGCAAGCGAAACAAATGATTTAGCTTCAAATACTTGCGAATATAAGGGATACAGCTTCAAATGCAGACGAAACAAACGAGTTAGCTACAAATCCATGCGAAATACATGATTTAGCTTCAAATCAATTCGAAGTAGAAGGCTTAGATTCAAATCCAAGCGAGACACATGATTTAACTTCAAATCAGTGCGATGTAGAAGGCTCAGCTTCAAATCCATGCGAATCTAATGTTTCGGCTTCAAATACTTGTGAAATGCATGATTTAGCTTCAACTGCATGCGAAACAAACGAGATAGCTCCAAATCCATGCCAAACAAATGATTTAGCTTATAATCAATGTGAAGTAGAATTCTTAGCTTCAAATCCAAGCGAAACAAATGATTTAGCTTCAGATACTTGCGATAAAAGTGATATAGCTTCAAATGCAGACGAAACAAACGAGCTGGCTTCAAATCCATGCGATACACTAGATTTAGCTTCAAATAAATGGGAAGTAGAATTCTTAGCATCAGATCCATGCGGAATAAATGCTTTACCTTCAGATACTTGCGATGTAAGTGATATAGTTTCAAATGCAGGCGAAACAAACGAGATAGCTTCAAATCAACGCGAAACAAATGATTTAGCTGCAAATCAATGCGATATAGAAGGTTTAGCATCAAATCCATGAAAAACAAACGATTTTGCTTTAGATACTTGCGATATAAGTGATATAGCTTCAAATGCAGACTAAACAAACGAGTTAGCATCAAATCCAAGCGAAATACATAATTTAGCTTCAAATCAATGCGATGTAGAATTGTTTAGCTTCAAATCTGTGCGATACAAATGATTTAGCTTCAAATCAAATCGAAGTACAGGGTTTAGATTCAAATCCATGCGAAACAAATGGTTTAGCTACAAATCAACTCGAAGTACAAGGCTTAGATTCAAATCCATGCGAAACACATGATTTAGCTTCAAATTCATGAGAAGCACATGGTTTAGATTCGTATACTTGCGAAACGATTAGTTTAGATTCAAATACTTGTGATATACATGATTTAGTTTCAACTGCATGCGAAACAAACGAGTTAGCTTCAAATCCAAGCGAAACATATGACTTAGCTCCAAATCAATGCGAAGTAGAAGGATAAGCTTCAAATCCAAGCGAAACACATGATTTAACTTTAAATCAATGCGATGTAGAAGGTTTAGCTTCAAATCAATGCGAAGTAGAAGGTTTAGCTTCAAATCCATGCCAAACACATGATTTAGTTTCAAATCCTTGGGATGTAGAAGGTTTAGCTTCAAATCCATGCGAAACACATTATTTAGCTGCAAATCAGTGCGATGTAGTAGGTTCAGCTTCAAATCCATGCGGCACATATGATTTAGCTTCAAATACTTGCGATATATGTGATATAGTTTCAAATGGAGGCGAAACGAACGAGTTAGCTTCAAATTCATACGAAACACATAATTTGGCTGCAAATCAATGCGATGTAGAAGGTTTAGCTTCAAATCCAATCGAAACACATGATTTAGCTTCATATACTTGCGATATAAGTGATATAGCTTCAAAAGCTAGAGGAACAAACGAGGTAGCTTCAATTCCATGCGAAACAAATGATTTAGCTTCAAATCAATGCGAAGTGGTAGGCTTAGCTTCAAATTCGTGCGAAACAAATGGTTTAGCTACAAATACTTGTGATATACATTATTTAGCTACAGCTGCATGCGAAACGATCGAGTTAGCTTCAAATCCATGCGAAACACATGATTTAGCTGCAGATCAATGCGATGTAGAAGGTTTAACTTCAAATCAATAAGAGGTAGAAGGTTTAGCTTCAAATCAAAGCGATGTAGAAGGTTTAGCTTCAAATCCATACGAAACACATGATTTAGCTTCAAATCATTTCGAAGGACTTGGCTTAGATTCAAATCCATGCGAAACAAGTGATTTAGCTTCAAATCAATGCGAAGTAGAAGGCTTAGCTTCAAATCCATGCGAAACACGTGATTTTGCTTCCAACTAATGGGAAGTAGAAGGCTTAGCTTCAAATCCATGCGAAACATATGGTTTAGCTTCAAATCGTTGTGATATACGTTATTTAGATTTAACTGCATGCGCAACGAACGAGTTAGCTTCAAATCCATACGATACACAAGATTTAGCTACAAATCAATGCGATGTAGAAGGTTTAGCTTCAAATCTATGCGATACACAAGATTTAGCTTCAAATCAATGCGATGTATAAGGTTTAGCTTCAAATCCAAGCGAAAGACATGATTTAGCTTTAAATACTTGCGATATAAGTGATGTAGCTTCAAAAGCAGGAGGAACAATCGAGGTAGCTTCAATTCCATGCCGAACAAATGATTCAGCTTCAAATCAATGCGAAGTAGAAGGCTTAGCTTCAAATCCATGCGAAACGAATGATTTGGATTGAAATACTTGAGTATATAAGTGATATAGATTCAACTGCATGCGAAACAAAAGAGTTATCTTCAAATCCAAGAGAAACACATGATTTAACTTCAAGTCAAGGCGAAGTAGAAGGCTTAGCTTCAAATCCATGCGAAACGAATGATTTGGCTTGAAATACTTGAGAATATAAGTGATATAGATTCAACTGCAGGGGAAACAAACGAGTTAGCTTCAAATCGATGCTAAACACATGATACAGCTTCAAATCAATGCTATGTAGAAGGTTCAGCATCAAATCCAAGCGAAAAAAATGATTTAGCTTCAGATACTTGCGATATAAGTGATATAGCTTCAAATGCAGACGAATCAAACGAGTTAGCTTCAAAATCCATGCTATACAGTTGACTTAGCTTCAAATAAATGGGAAGTAGTAGTCTTAGCATCAAATCCATGCGGACCAAATGATTTAGCTTCAGATACTTGCGATATAAGTGATACAGCTTCAAATGCAGACGAAACAAACGAGTTAGCTTCAAATCCAAGCGAAATACATAATTTAGCTTCAAATCAATGCGATGCAGGTTCAGCTTCAATTCCATGCGAAACAAATGATTTAGCTTCAAATCAACTCGAAGTACAAGGATTAGATTCAAATCCGTGCGAAACACATGATTTAGCTTCAAATTTATGAGAAGCACATGGTTTAGATTCGTATATTTGCGAAACGAATAGTTTAGATTCATATACTTGTGATATACATGATTCAGATACAACTGCATGCAAAACAAACGAGATAGCTTCAAATCCAAGCGAAACACATGATTTAGCAGCAAATCAATGCGATGTAGAAGGTTTAGTTTCAAATCCATGAAAAACCAATGATTTTGCTTTAGATACATGCGATATAAGTGATATAGCTTCAAATACAGACGAAACAAACGAGTTAGCTTCAAATCCAAGCGAAACACATGACTTAGCTCCAAGTCAATGTGATTTAGAAGGATCAGCTTCAAATCCATGCGAAACAAACAATTGAGCTTCAAACACTTCGGATATAATTGATACAGCTTTAGCTGCATGCGAAACAAACGAGTTAGCTTCAAGTCCATGAGAAACACATGATTTAGCTGCAAATCAATGCGATGTAGAAGGTTTAGCTTCAAAACCATGCGAAACAAATGATTTAGCATCAGATACTTGCGATATAAGTGATATAGCTTCAAATGCAGACGAAACAAACGAGTTAGCTTCAAATCCAGGCGGAGCAAAGGGTTTAACATCAAATACTTGTGATATACATGAATCAGTTTCAACTGCATGTGTAACAAACGAGTTAGTTTCAAATTCAAACGAAAAACATTATTTAGCTTCAAATCAATGCCATGTAGAATGTTTGGCTTCAATTCCATGCGAAACAAGTGATTGCTTTCAAATGCAAACGAATCAAACGAGTTAGCTTCAAAATCCATGCGAAACACATGATTTAAGTTCAAAACAATACGAAGTAGAAGACTTAGCTTCAAAACCATGCGAAACAAATGATTTAGGTTCAGATACTTGCGATATCAGTGATATAGCTTCAAATGCGGGCGAAACAAACGAGTTAGCTTCGAATCCAAGCGAAACATATGATTTAGCTTCAAATACTTGTGATATACATGATTTTAATTCAGTTGCATTCGAAACAAACCAGTTAGCTTCAAATCCATGTGAAACAAATGATTTAGTTTCGATTCAATTTCTGGTAGAAGGATATATCGCTTCAAATCCATGCGAAACAAATGATTTATGTTCAAATACTCTCGATATTAGTGATATAGCTTCAAATGCAGACGAAACAAACGAGTTAGCATCGAATCCATGCGAAACAAATGATTTAGCTTCAGATACTTTCTATATAAATGATATAGCTTCAAATGTAGGAGAAACAAACGTGTTAGCTTCAAATCCATGCAAAACACATGATTAAGCTTCAAATCAATTCTATGTAGAAGGTTTAGCATCAAATCCAAGCGAAACAAATGATTTAGCTTCAAACACTTTTGATATAAGCGATATAGCTTGAAATGCAGACGAATCAAACGAGTTAGCTTGAAAATCCATGCGATACGCATGATTTAGCTTCAAATCAATTCGAAGTAGAAGGATTAGCTTCAAATCCACGCGAATCAAATGATTTAGGATCAAATCTATAAGATGTAGACGGTTTAGCTTCAAATCAATGCTATGTAGCTGGTTTAGCTTCATATCTGTGCGAAACAAATGATTTAGCTTCAAATACTCTCGATATTAGTGATATAGCTTCAAATGAAGAAGAAACAATCGAGTTATCTTCAAATCCATGCGAAACAATAGATTTAGTTTCCAATCAACTCGAAGTACAAGGATTAGATTCAAATCCATGCGAAACACATGATTTAGCTTCAAATTCACGAGAAGCACATGGTTTAGATTCGTATATTTGCGAAACGAATAGTTTAGATTCAAATTCTTGTGATATACATGATTCAGATACAACTGCATGCAAAACAAACGAGATAGCTTCAAATCCAAGCGAAACACATGATTTAGCAGCAAATCAATGCGATGCAGAAGGTTTAGCTTCAAATCCATGAAAAACCAATGATTTTGCTTTAGATACTTGCGATATAAGTGATATAGCTTCAATAGCTGGAGGAATAAACGAGGTAGCTTCAATTCCATGCGAAACAAATGATTTAGCTTCAAATCAACGCGAAGTGGAAGGCTTAGCTTCAAATTCATGCGAAACAAATGGTTTAGCTACAAATACTTGTGACATACATTATTTAGATACAACTGCATGCGAAACAAACGGTTTAGCTACAAATACTTGTGACATACATTATTTAGATACAACTGCATGCGAAACAAACGAGTTAGCATCAAATCCATGCGAAACACAAGATTTAGCTTCAAATCAATGTGATTTAGTAGGTTCAGCTTCAAAACCATGCGATATAAGTGATATAGCTTCAAATGCAGACGAATCAAACGAGTTAGCTTCAAAATCCATGCGATACACATGATTTAGCTTCGAATCAATGCGAAACTCATGATTTAGCTTCAGATCAATGCGAACTAGATGTCTTAGCTTCAAAACCATGCGAAACAAATGATTAACCTTCAAATCAATGCGAAGTAGAAGGCTTAGCTTCAAATCCATGCGAACCGAAAGATTTAGTTTCAAATATTTGCGAATATGAGGGATAGAGCTTCAAATGCATGCGAAACAAACGAGTTAGCTTCAAATCCATGCGAAACACATGATTTAGCTTCAAATCAATGCGAAGTAGAAGGGTTAGCTTCAAATCCATGCGGAACAAATGATTTAGCTTCAAGCACTTGGGGTATAAGTGATATAGCTTCAAAAGCAGGAGGAACAAACGAGGCAGCTTCATTTCTATGCGGAACATATGATTCAGCTTCAAATCAATGCGAAGTAGAAGGCTTAGCTTCAAATCAATGCGAAACAAATGGTTTAGCTACAAATACTTTTGATATACATTATTTAGCTACAACTGCATGCGAAACAAACGAGTTAGTTTCAAATCCATGCGAAACACACGATTTATCTTCAAATCAATGCGATGTTGAAGGTTTAGCTTCAAATCCATACGACACATATGATTTAGCTTCAAATACTTGCGATATAAGTGATATAGCTTCAAAAGCTGGAGGAACAAACGAGTTAGCTTAAAATCGATGCGAAACACATGATTTAGCCTGCAAATCAATACGATGTAGAAGGTATAGCTTCAAATCCATGCGAAACAAATAATTTAGCATCAGATACTTGCGATATAAGTGATATAGCTTCAAATGCAGGAGAAACAAACGAGTTAGCTTTAAATCTATGTAAAACACATGATTAAGCTTCAAATCAATGCTATGTAGAAGGTTTAGCTTCAAATCCAAGCTAAACAAACGATTTAGCTTCAGATACTTGCGATATAAGTGATATAGCCTCAAATGCAGACGAAACAAACGAGTTAGCTTAAAATCTAAGCGAAAGACATGATTTAGCTAAAAATCGATGCGATGTAGATGGCTTAGCTTCAAATGCAAGCGAAACAAATGGTTTAGCTCCAAATACTTGTGAATATAAGTGATACAGCTTCAAAAGCAGGCGACACAAACGAGTTATCTTCAAATCCGTGCGAATCTAATGGTTCGGCTTCAAAGATTTGTGAAATACATGATTTAGATTCAACTGCATGCGAAACAAACGAGTTATCTTCAGATACACGCGAAACAAATGATTTGGCTTCAAATCAATGCTATGTAGATGGTTTAGCTTCAAATCCATGCGACACATATGATTTAGCTTCAAATACTTGCGATATAAGTGATATAGCTTCAAAAGCTGGAGGAACAAACGAGGTAGCTTCAATTCCATGCGATACACAAGATTTAGCTTCAAATCAATGCGATGTAGAAGGTTTAGCTTCAAGTCCATGCGATACACATGATTTAGCTTCAAATCAATGCGATGTAGAAGGTTTTGCTTCAAATCCATGCAAAACACGTGATTTAACTTCCAATTAATGCAAAGTAGAAGGCTTAGCTTCAAATCCATGCGACTCAAATGGATTAGCTTCAAATACTTGTGATATACGATATTTAGCTTTAACTGCATGCGCAACGTACGAGTTAGCTTCAAATCCATGCGAAACACATGATTTAGCTGCAAATCAATGCGATGTAGATGGTTTAGCTTAAAATCCATGCGAAACTAATGATTTAGCTTCAAGCACTTGGGGTATAAGTGATATAGCTTCAAAAGCAGGAGGAACAAACGAGGTAGCTTCATTTCTATGCGGAACATATGATTCAGCTTCAAATCAATGCGAAGTAGAAGGCTTAGCTTCAAATCCATGCGAAACAAATGGTTTAGCTACAAATACTTTTGACATACATTATTTAGCTACAACTGCATGCGAAACAAACGAGTTAGTTTCAAATCCATGCCAAACACACGATTTATCTTCAAATCAATGCGATGTTGAAGGTTTAGCTTCAAATCCATACGACACATATGATTTAGCTTCAAATACTTGCGATATAAGTGATATAGCTTCAAATGCAGGAGAAACAAACGAGTTAGCTTTAAATCTATGTAAAACACATGATTAAGCTTCAAATCAATGCTATGTAGAAGGTTTAGCTTCAAATCCAAGCTAAACAAACGATTTAGCTTCAGATACTTGCGATATAAGTGATATAGCCTCAAATGCAGACGAAACAAACGAGTTAGCTTAAAATCTAAGCGAAAGACATGATTTAGCTAAAAATCGATGCGATGTAGATGGCTTAGCTTCAAATGCAAGCGAAACAAATGATTTAGCTTCAAATACTTGCGAATATAAGGGATACAGCTTCAAATGCAGACGAAACAAACGAGTTAGCTACAAATCCATGCGAAATACATGATTTAGCTTCAAATCAATTCGAAGTAGAAGGCTTAGATTGAAATCCAAGCGAGACACATGATTTAGCTTCAAATCAATGCGATGTAGAAGGCTCAGCTTCAAATCCATGCGAATCTAATGTTTCGGCTTCAAATACTTGTGAAATGCATGATTTAGCTTCAACTGCATGCGAAACAAACGAGATAGCTCCAAATCCATGCCAAACGAATTATTTAGCTTATAATCAATGTGAAGTAGAATTCTTAGCTTCAAATCCAAGCGAAACAAATGATTTAGCTTCAGATACTTGCGATAAAAGTGATATAGCTTCAAATGCAGACGAAACAAACGAGCTAGCTTCAAATCCATGCGATACACTAGATTTAGCTTCAAATAAATGGGAAGTAGAAGTCTTAGCATCAGATCCATGCGGAATAAATGCTTTACCTTCAGATACTTGCGCTGTAAGTGATATAGTTTCAAATGCAGGCGAAACAAACGAGATAGCTTCAAATCAACGCGAAACAAATGATTTAGCTGCAAATCAATGCGATGTAGAAGGTTTAGCTTCAAATCCATGAAAAACAAACGATTTTGCTTTAGATACTTGCGATATAAGTGATATAGCTTCAAATGCAGACTAAACAAACGAGTTAGCATCAAATCCAAGCGAAATACATAATTTAGCTTCAAATCAATGCGATGTAGAATTGTTTAGCTTCAAATCTGTGCGATACAAATGATTTAGCTTCAAATCAAATCGAAGTACAGGGTTTAGATTCAAATCCATGCGAAACAAATGGTTTAGCTACAAATCAACTCGAAGTACAAGGCTTAGATTCAAATCCATGCGAAACACATGATTTAGCTTCAAATTCATGAGAAGCACATGGTTTAGATTCGTATACTTGCGAAACGAATAGTTTAGATTCAAATACTTGTGATATACATGATTTAGTTTCAACTGCATGCGAAACAAATGAGTTAGCTTCAAATCCAAGCGAAACATATGACTTAGCTCCAAATCAATGCGAAGTAGAAGGATAAGCTTCAAATCCAAGCGAAACACATGATTTAACTTTAAATCAATGCGATGTAGAAGGTTTAGCTTCAAATCAATGCGATGTAGAAGGTTTAGCTTCAAATCATTGCGATGCAGAAGGGTTAGCTTCAAATCCGCGCGAAACAAATGATTTAGCTTCAGATACTAGCGATATAAGTGATATAGCTTCAAATGCAGACGAAACAAACGAGTTAGCTTCAACTCCACGCGAAACACATGATTAAGCTTCATATCAATGCTATGTAGA
>NW_027477850.1:0-53767 GCF_051020955.1 Megalopta genalis
ATTGAAGTCAAATCGTTCATTTCCCATGAATTTGAATTAAAATCGTTTTTTTAAAATCGCTATTTCGCACGAATTTGAATCGAAATCGTGTGTTTTCGCATGATATTGAAGTTAAATCGTTTGTTACGCGTGGATGTAAAACTAAATCTTGTATTTCGCCTGAATCTGAAGCTAAATTGTTCATTTCCCATGTATTTGAAGCTAAATCTTTTGTTTAAAATCGCTATTTCGCACGAATTTGAATAGTAATCGTGTGTTTCGCATGATATTGAAGTTAAATCGTTTGTCTCGCTAAAATTTGAAGCTAATTCGTGCAATTCGCATGAATTTGAAGCTAATTGTTTCATTTCGCATGAATTTGAAGCTAAATCCTTTGTTTAAAATCGCTTTTCGCACGAATTTGAATCGACATCGTGTGTTTCGCATGATATTGAAGTTAAATCGTTTGTTATGCGCGGATTTAAAGCTAAATCGTGCAATTCGCATGAACTTGAAGCTAAATTGTTCGTTTCGCATGAATTTGAAGCTAAATCGTTTGTTTAAAATCGTTATTTCGCACGAATTTGTATCGAAATCGTGTATTTCGCATGATATTGAAGTTAAATCGTTTGTCTCGAGAGAATTTGAAGCTATTTCTAGCAATTGACATGAATTTGAAGCTAAATTGTTAATTTCCCATGAATTTGAAGCTAAATCCTTTGTTTAAAATCGCAATTTCGCACGAATTTGAATCGAAATCGTGTGTTTCGCATGGTATTGTAGTTAAATCGTTTGTTTCGCGTGGATTTAAAGCCAGTTCGTGTATTTCGCATGAATCTGAAGCTAAATTGTTCATTTCGCATGAAATTGAAGCTAAATCCTTTGTTTAAAATCGCTATTTCTCACGAATTTGAATCGAAATCGTGTGATTCGCATGATATTGAAGTTAACTCGTTTGTTACGCGTGGATTTAAAGCTAAATCGTGTAATTCGCAAGGATTTGAAACTAAATTGTTCATTTTCGCATGAATTTGAAGCTAAATCCTTTGTTTAAAATCGCTATTTCGCACGAATTTGAATCGAAATCGGGTATTTCGATGATATTGTAGTTAAATCGTTTCTTTTCGCGTGGATTTAAAGCCAGTTCGTGTATTTCGCATGAATCTGAAGCTAAATTGTTCATTTCGCAAGAATTTGAAGCTAAATCCTTTGTTTAAAATCGCTATTTCGCACGAATTTGAATAGAAATCGTGTATTTCGCATGATATTGAAGTTCAATCGTTTGTTCCGCGTGGATTTAAAAGCTATATCGTGTAACTCGCATGAATTTAAAGCTAAATTGTCCATTTCGCATGAATTTGAAGCTAAATCGTTCGTTTAAAATCGCAATTTCGCACGAATTTGAATCGAAATCGTGTGTTTCGCATGATATTGTAGTTTAAATCGTTTGTTTCGCGTGGATGTAAAGCCAGTTCGTGTATTTCGCATGAATCTGAAGCTAAATTGTTCATTTCGCATGAAATTGTAGCTAAATCCTTTGTTTAAAATCGCTTTTTCGCACGAATTTGAAGCGGAAATCGTGTGTTTCGCATGATATTGAAGTTAAATCGTTTGTTACGCGTGGATTTTAAAGCTAAATCGTGTAATTCGCAAGAATTTGAAGCTAAATTGTTCATTTCGCATGAATTTGAAGCCAAATCGTTTGTTTAAAATCGCTATTTCGCACGAATTTGAAGCGAAATCTTGTGTTTCGCATGATATTGAAGTTAAATCGTTTGTTACGCGTGGATTTAATGCTAAATCGTGTAATTCACATGAATTTGGAGCTAAATTGTTAATTTCCATGAATTTGAAGCTAAATCCTTTGTTTAAAATCGCTAATTTCGCACGAATTTGAATCGAAATCGTGTGTTTCGCATGATATTGTAGTTAAATCGTTTCTTTCGCGTGGATTTAAAGCCAGTTCGTGTATTTCGCATGAATCTGAAGCTAAATTGTTCATTTCGCATGAATTTTGAAGCTAAATCCCTTTGTTTAAAATTGCTATTTCGCACGAATTTGAATAGAAATCGTGGTGTTTCGCATGATATTGAAGTTAAATCGTTTGTTACGCGTGGATTTAAAGCTAAGTCGTGTAATTCGCATGAATTTGAAGCTAAATTGTTCATTTCGCATGAATATGAAGCTAAGTCGTTCGTTTAAAATCGCTATTTCGCAGGAATTTGAAGCGAAATCGTGTGTTTTCGCATGATATGGAAGTTAAATCGTTTGTCTCGAGAGAATTTGAAGCTAATTCGGGCAATTCGTATGAATTTGAAGTTCAATTGTTCATTTCGCATGAATTTGAAGCTAAATCGTTTTGTTTAAAATAGCTTTTTCGCACGAATTTGAGTCGAAATCGTGTGTTTCGCATGGTATTGAAGTTAAATCGTTTGTTACGCGTGGGATTTAAAGCTTAGTCGTGCAATTCGCAAGAATTTGAAACTAAATTGTTCATTTCGCATGAATTTGAAGCTAAATCCTTTGTTTAAAATCGCTATTTCGCACGAATTTGAATCGAAATCGTGTATTTTCGCATGATATTGAAATTAAATCGTTTGTTACGCGTGTGGATTTAAAGCTATATCGTGTAATTCGCATGAATTTGAAGCTAAATTGTTCATTTCGCATGAATATGAAGCTAAGTCGTTCGTTTAAAATCGCTAATTCGCAGGAATTTGAAGCGAAATCGTGTATTTCGCATGATATTGTGGTTAAATCGTTTGTTTCGCGTGCATTTAAAGCCAGTTCGTGTATTTCGCATGAATCTGAAGCTAAATTGTTCATTTCGCATGAAATTGAAGCTAAATCCTTTGTTTAAAAATCGCTTATTTCCTCACGAATTTGAATCGAAATCGTGTGCTTCGCATGATATTGAAGTTAACTCGTTTGTTACGCGTGGATTTAATGCTAAATCGTGTAATTCACATGAATTTGGAGCTAAATTGTTAATTTACCATGAATTTGAAGCTAAATCCTTTTGTTTAAAATCGCAATTTCGCATGAATTTGAAGCAAAATCGTTTGATTAAAATCGCTTTTTCGCACGAATTTTAGTCGAAATCGTGTGTTTCGCATGATATTGAAGTTAAATCGCTTGTTACGCGTGGATTTAAAGCTAAGTCGTGCATTTCGTATGAATTTGAAGCTAAATTGTTCATTTCGCATGAATTTGAAGCTAAATCCTTTGTTTAAAATCGCTATTTCGCACGAGTTTGAATCGGAAATCGGTGTATTTCGCATGATATTGAAGTTAAATCGTTTGTTATGCGTGGATTTAAAGCTATATCATGTAATTCGCATGAATTTTGAAGCTAAATTGTTCATTTCGCGCATGAATATGAAGCTAAATCCTTTGTTTAAAATCGCTATTTCGCACGATAGTTGAAGCGAAATCGTGCGTTTCGCATGATATTGAAGTTAAATCGTTTGCTTCGCGTGGATTGAAAGCCTAGTTCGAGTATTTTCGCATGAATCTGAAGCTAAAATTGTTCATTTCGGCATGAATTTTGAAGCTAAATAGTTTCGTTTATAAATCGCTATTTCGCACGAATTTGAAGCGAAATCGTGTGTTTCGCAAGATATTGAAGTTAAATCGTTTGTTTCGCGTGGATTTAATGCTAGTTCGTGTATTTCGCATGAATTTGAAGCTAAATTGTTCATTTCCCATGAATTTGAATTAAATCGTTTTTTTTAAATCGCTATTTCGCACGGAATTTGAATCGAAATCGTGTATTTCGCATGATATTGAAGTTAAATCGTTTGTCTCGAAGAGAATTTGAAGCTAATTCGTGCAATTCGCATGAATTTGAAGCTCAATTGTCCATCCATTTCGCATGAATTTGAAGCTAAATCGTTCGTTTAAAACCGCTATTTCGCACTATTTTGATGCGAAATCGTGTGTTCCGCATGATATTGAAGGTCAAATCGTTCATTTCCCATGAATTTGAATAAAATCGTTTTTTTAAAATCGCTATTTCGCACGAATTTGAATCGAAATCGTGTGTTTCGCATGATATTGAAGTTAAATCGTTTGTTACGCGTGGATGTAAAACTAAATCTTGTATTTCTGCCTGAATCTGAAGCTAAATTGTTCATTTCCCATGTATTTGAAGCTAAATCTTTTGTTTAAAACTCGCTATTTCGCACGAATTTGAATAGTAATCGTGTGTTTCGCATGATATTGAAGTTAAATCGTTTGTCTCGCTAAAATTTGAAGCTAATTCGTGCAATTCGCATGAATTTGAAGCTAAATTGTTCATTTCGCATGAATTTGAAGCTAAATCCTTTGTTTAAAAATCGCTATTTCGCACGAATTTGAATCGACATCGTGTGTTTCGCATGATATTGAAGTTAAATCGTTTGTTATGCGCGGATATTAAAGCTAAATCGTGCAATTCGCATGAACTTGAAGCTAAATTGTTCGTTTCGCATGAATTTGAAGCTAAATCGTTTGTTTAAAATCGTTATTTCGCACGAATTTGTATCGAAATCGTGTATTTCGCATGATATTGAAGTTAAATCGTTTGTCTCGAGAGGAATTTTGAAGCTATTTCGAGCAATTGACATGAATTTGAAGCTAAATTGTTAATTTCCCATGAATTTGAAGCTAAATCCTTTGTTTAAAATCGCCAATTTCGCACGAATTTGAATCGAAATCGATGTGTTTCGCATGGTATTGTAGTTAAATCGTTTGTTTCGCGTGGATTTAAAGCCAGTTCGTGTATTTCGCAATGAATCTGAAGCTAAATTGTTCATTTCGCATGAAATTGAAGCTAAATCCCTTTGTTTAAAATCGCTATTTCTCACGAATTTGAATCGAAATCGTGTGCTTCGCATGATATTGAAGTTAACTCGTTTGTTACGCGTGGATTTAAAGCTAAATCGTGTAATTCGCAAGGATTTGAAACTAAATTGTTCATTTCGCATGAATTTGAAGCTAAATCCTTTGTTTAAAATCGCTATTTCGCACGAATTTGAATCGAAATCGGGTATTTCGCATGATATTGTGTAGTTAAATCGCTTTCTTTCGCGTGGATTTAAAGCCAGTTCGTGTATTTCGCATGAATCTGAAGCTAAATTGTTCATTTCGCATGAATTTGAAGCTAAATCCTTTGTTTAAAATCGCTATTTCGCACGAATTTGAATAGAAATCGTGTATTTCGCATGATATTGAAGTTCAATCGTTTGTTCCGCGTGGATTTAAAGCTATATCGTGTAACTCGCATGAATTTAAAGCTAAATTGTCCATTTCGCATGAATTTGAAGCTAAATCGTTCGTTTAAAATCGCAATTTCGCACGAATTTGAATCGAAATCGTGTGTTTCGCATGATATTGTAGTTAAATCGTTTGTTTCGCGTGGATGTAAAGCCAGTTCGTGTATTTCGCATGAATCTGAAGCTAAATTGTTCATTTCGCATGAAATTGTAGCTAAATCCTTTGTTTAAAATCGCTTTTTCCCACGAATTTGAAGCGAATCGTGTGTTTCGCATGATATTTGAAGTTAAATCGTTTGTTACGCGTGGATTTAAAGCTAAATCGTGTAATTCCGCAAGAATTTGAAGCTAAATTGTTCATTTCGCATGAATTTGAAGCCAAATCGTTTGTTTAAAATCGCTATTTCGCACGAATTTGAAGCGAAATCTTGTGTTTCGCATGATATTGAAGTTAAATCGTTTGTTACGCGTGGATTTAATGCTAAATCGTGTAATTCACATGAATTTGGAGCTAAATTGTTAATTTCCCATGAATTTGAAGCTAAATCCTTTGTTTAAAATCGCAATTTCGCACGAATTTGAATCGAATCGTGGTGTGTTTCGCATGATATTGTAGTTAAATCGTTTCTTTCGCGTGGATTTAAAGCCAGTTCGTGTATTTCGCATGAATCTGAAGCTAAATTGTTCATTTCGCATGAATTTGAAGCTAAATCCTTTGTTTTAAAATTGCTATTTCGCACGAATTTGAATAGAAATCGTGTGTTTCGCATGATATTGAAGTTAAATCGTTTGTTACGCGTGGATTTAAAGCTAAGTCGTGTAATTCGCATGAATTTGAAGCTAAATTGTTCATTTCGCATGAATATGAAGCTAAGTCGTTCGTTTAAAATCGCTATTTCGCAGGAATTTGAAGCGAAATCGTGTGTTTCGCATGATATGGAAGTTAAATCGTTTGTCTCGAGAGAATTTGAAGCTAATTCGGGCAATTCGTATGAATTTGAAGTTCAATTGTTCATTTCGCATGAATTTGAAGCTAAATCGTTTGTTTAAATCGCTTTTTTCGCACGAATTTGAGTCGAAATCGTGTGGTTTCGCATGGTATTGAAGTTAAATCGTTTGTTACGCGTGGGATTTAAAGCTTAGTCGTGCAATTCGCAAGAATTTGAAACTAAATTGTTCATTTCGCATGAATTTGAAGCTAAATCCTTTGTTTTAAAATCGCTATTTCGCACGAATTTGAATCGAAATCGTGTATTTCGCATGATATTGAAATTAAATCGTTTGTTACGCGTGGATTTAAAGCTATATCGTGTAATTCGCATGAATTTGAAGCTAAATTGTTCATTTCGCATGAATATGAAGCTAAGTCGTTCGTTTAAAATCGCTAATTCGCAGGAATTTGAAGCGAAATCGTGTATTTCGCATGATATTGTAGTTAAATCGTTTGTTTCGCGTGCATTTAAAGCCAGTTCGTGTATTTCGCATGAATCTGAAGCTAAATTGTTCATTTCGCATGAAATTGAAGCTAAATCCTTTGTTTAAAATCGCTATTTCTCACGAATTTGAATCGAAATCGTGTGCTTCGCATGATATTGAAGTTAACTCGTTTGTTACGCGTGGATTTAATGCTAATCGTGTAATTCACATGAATTTGGAGCTAAATTGTTAATTTACCATGAATTTGAAGCTAAATCCTTTGTTTTAAAATCGCAATTTCGCATGAATTTGAAGCAAAATCGTTTGATTAAAATCGCTTTTTCGCACGAATTTTGAGTCGAAATCGTAGTGTTTCGCATGATATTGAAGTTAAATCGCTTGTTACGCGTGGATTTAAAGCTAAGTCGTGCATTTCGTATGAATTTGAAGCTAAATTGTTCATATCGCATGAATTTGAAGCTAAATCCTTTGTTTAAAATCGCTATTTCGCACGAGTTTGAATCGAAATCGTGTATTTCGCATGATATTGAAGTTAAATCGTTTGTTATGCGTGGATTTAAAGCTATATCATGTAATTCGCATGAATTTGAAGCTAAATTGTTCATTTCGCATGAATATGAAGCTAAATCCTTTGTTTAAAATCGCTATTTCGCACGAAGTTGAAGCGAAAATCGTGCGTTTCGCATGATATTGAAGTTAAATCGTTTGCTTCGCGTGGATTGAAAGCTAGTTCGAGTATTTCGCATGAATCTGAAGCTAAATTGTTCATTTCGCATGAATTTGAAGCTAAATAGTTCGTTTAAAATCGCTATTTCGCACGAATTTGAAGCGAAAATCGTGTGTTTCGCAAGATATAGAAGTTAAATCGTTTGTTTCGCGTGGATTTAATGCTAGTTCGTGTATGTCGCATGATATTGACGCTAAATCGTATTTCTCGCTATAGTTTGAAGCTAATTTCGTGCAACTCGCATGAATTTGAAGCTAATTTGTTCATTTCGCATGAATATGAAGCTAAGTCGTTCGTTTAAAATCGCTATTTCGCAGGAATTTAATGCGAAATCGTGTGTGTTTCGCATGATATTGAAGTTAAATCGTTTGTTTCGCGTGGTTTTAAAGCTAGTTGGTGTATTTCGCATGAATTTGAAGCTCAATTGTTCATTCGCATGAATTTGAAGCAAAATCGTTTGTTTTTAAAATCGCTATTTCGCACTAATTTGATGCGAAATCGTGTGTTTCGCATGATATTGAAGTTAAATCGTTTGTTTCGCGTGGATTTTAAAGCTAGTTCGTGTATTTCGCATGAATTTGAAGCTAAATTGTTCATTTCCCCATGAATTTGAATTAAATCGTTTTTTTTAAATCGCTATTTCGCACGGAATTTGAATCGAAATCGTGTATTTCGCATGATATTGAAGTTAAATCGTTTGTCTCGAGAGAATTTGAAGCTAATTCGTGCAATTCGCATGAATTTGAAGCTCAATTGTCCATTTCGCATGAATTTGAAGCTAAATCGTTCGTTTAAAACCGCTATTTCGCACTATTTTGATGCGAAATCGTGTGTTCCGCATGATATTGAAGTCAAATCGTTCATTTCCCATGAATTTGAATAAAATCGTTTTTTTTAAAATCGCTATTTCGCACGAATTTGAATCGAAATCGTGTGTTTCGCATGATATTGAAGTTAAATCGTTTGTTACGCGTGGATGTAAAACTAAATCTTGTATTTCGCCTGAATCTGAAGCTAAATTGTTCATTTCCCATGTATTTGAAGCTAAATCTTTTGTTTAAAATCGCTTATTTCGCACGAATTTGAATAGTAATCGTGTGTTTCGCATGATATTGAAGTTAAATCGTTTGTCCTCGCTAAAATTTGAAGCTAATTCGTGCAATTCGCATGAATTTGAAGCTAAATTGTTCATTTCGCATGAATTTGAAGCTAAATCCTTTGTTTAAAATCGCTATTTCGCACGAATTTGAATCGACCATCGTGTGTTTCGCATGATATTGAAGTTTAAATCGTTTGTTATGCGCGGATTTAAAGCTAAATCGTGCAATTCGCATGAACTTGAAGCTAAATTGTTCGTTTCGCATGAATTTGAAGCTAAATCGTTTGTTTATAAAATCGTTATTTCGCACGAATTTGTATCGAAATCGTGTATTTCGCATGATATTGAAGTTAAATCGTTTGTCTCGAGAGAATTTGAAGCTATTTCGAGCAATTGACATGAATTTTGAAGCTAAATTGTTAATTTCCCATGAATTTGAAGCCTAAATCCTTTGTTTAAAATCGCAATTTCGCACGAATTTGAATCGAAATCGTGTGTTTCGCATGGTATTGTAGTTAAATCGTTTGTTTCGCGTGGATTTAAAGCCAGTTCGAGTATTTCGCATGAATCTGAAGCTAAATTGTTCATTTCGCATGAAATTGAAGCTAAATCCTTTGTTTTAAAATCGCTATTTCTCCACGAATTTGAATCGAAAATCGTGTGCTTCGCATGATATTGAAGTTAACTCGTTTGTTACGCGTGGATTTAAAGCTAAATCGTGTAATTCGCAAGGATTTGGAAACTAAATTGTTCATTTCGCATGAATTTGAAGCTAAATCCTTTGTTTAAAATCGCTATTTCGCACGAATTTGAATCGAAATCGGGGTATTCGCATGATATTGTAGTTAAATCGTTTCTTTCGCGTGGATTTAAAGCCAGTTCGTGTATTTCGCATGAATCTGAAGCTAAATTGTTCATTTCGCATGAATTTGAAGCTAAATCCTTTGTTTAAAATCGCTATTTCGCACGAATTTGAATAGAAATCGTGTATTTTCGCATGATATTGAAGTTCAATCGTTTGTTCCGCGTGGATTTAAAGCTATATCGTGTAACTCGCATGAATTTAAAGCTAAATTGTCCATTTCGCATGAATTTGAAGCTAAATCGTTCGTTTAAAATCGCAATTTCGCACGAATTTGAATCGAAATCGTGTGTTTCGCATGATATTGTAGTTAAATCGTTTGTTTCGCGTGGATGTAAAGCCAGTTCGTGTATTTCGCATGAATCTGAAGCTAAATTGTTCATTTCGCATGAAATTGTAGCTAAATCCTTTGTTTAAAATCGCTTTTTCGCACGAATTTGAAGCGAAATCGTGTGTTTCGCATGATATTGAAGTTAAATCGTTTGTTACGCGTGGATTTAAAGCTAAATCGTGTAATTCGCAAGAATTTGAAGCTAAATTGTTCATTTCGCATGAATTTGAAGCCAAATCGTTTGTTTAAAATCGCTATTTCGCACGAATTTGAAGCGAAATCTTGTGTTTCGCATGATATTGAAGTTAAATCGTTTGTTACGCGTGGATTTAATGCTAAATCGTGTAATTCACATGAATTTGGAGCTAAATTGTTAATTTCCCATGAATTTGAAGCTAAATCCTTTGTTTAAAATTGCTATTTCGCACGAATTTGAATAGAAATCGTGTGCTTCGCATGATATTCAAGTTAACTCGTTTGTTACGCGTGGATTTAATGCTAAATCGTGTAATTCACATGAATTTGGAGCTAAATTGTTAATTTACCATGAATTTGAAGCTAAATCCTTTGTTTAAAATCGCAATTTCGCATGAATTTGAAGCAAAATCGTTTGATTAAAATCGCTTTTTTCGCACGAATTTTAGTCGAAATCGTGTGTTTCGCATGATATTGAAGTTAAATCGCTTGTTACGCGTGGATTTATAGCTAAGTCGTGCATTTCGTATGAATTTGAAGCTAAATTGTTCATTTCGCATGAATTTGAAGCTAAATCCTTTGTTTAAAAATCGCTATTTCGCACGAGTTTGAATCGAAATCGTGTATTTCGCATGATATTGAAGTTAAATCGTTTGTTATGCGTGGATTTAAAGCTATATCATGTAATTCGCATGAATTTGAAGCTAAATTGTTCATTTCGCATGAATATGAAGCATAAATCCTTTGTTTAAAATCGCTATTTCGCACGAAGTTGAAGCGAAATCGTGCGTTTCGCATGATATTGAAGTTAAATCGTTTGCTTCGCGTGGATTGAAAGCTAGTTCGAGTATTTCGCATGAATCTGAAGCTAAATTGTTCATTTCGCATGAATTTGAAGCTAAATAGTTCGTTTTAAAATCGCTATTTCGCACGAATTTGAAGCGAAATCGTGTGTTTCGCAAGATATTGAAGTTAAATCGTTGTTTCGCGTGGATTTAATGCTAGTTCGTGTATGTCCGCATGATATTGACGCTAAATCGTATTTCTCGCCTATAGTTTGAAGCTAATTCGTGCAACTCGCATGAATTTGAAGCTAATTTGTTCATTTCGCATGAATATGAAGCTAAGTCGTTCGTTTAAAATCGCTATTTCGCAGGAATTTAATGCGAAATCGTGTGTTTCGCATGATATTGAAGTTAAATCGTTTGTTTCGCGTGGATTTAAAGCTAGTTGGTGTATTTCGCATGAATTTGAAGCTCAATTGTTCATTTCGCATGAATTTTGAAGCAAAATCGTTTGTTTAAAATCGCTATTTCGCACTAATTTGATGCGAAATCGTGTGTTTTCGCATGATATTGAAGTTAAATCGTTTGTTTCGCGTGGATTTAAAGCTAGTTCGTGTATTTCGCATGAATTTGAAGCTAAATTGTTCATTTTCCCATGAATTTGAATTAAATCGTTTTTTTTAAATCGCTATTTCGCACGAATTTGAATCGAAATCGGTGTATTTCGCATGATATTGAAGTTAAATCGTTTTGTCTCGAGAGAATTTGAAGCTAATTCGTGCAATTCGCATGAATTTGAAGCTCAATTGTCCATTTTCGCATGAATTTGAAGCTAAATCGTTCGTTTTTAAAACCGCTATTTCGCACTATTTTGATGCGAAATCGTTGTGTTCCGCATGATATTGAAGTCAAATCGTTCATTTCCCATGAATTTGAATAAAATCGTTTGTTTAAAATCGCTATTTCGCACGAATTTGAATAGTAATCGTGTGTTTCGCATGATATTGAAGTTAAATCGTTTGTCTCGCTAAAATTTGAAGCTAATTTCGTGCAATTCGCATGAATTTGAAGCTAAATTGTTCATTTCGCATGAATTTGAAGCTAAATCCTTTGTTTAAAATCGCTATTTCGCACGAATTTGAATCGACATCGTGTGTTTCGCATGATATTGAAGTTAAATCGTTTGTTATGCGCGGATTTAAAGCTAAATCGTGCAATTCGCATGAACTTGAAGCTAAATTGTTCGTTTCGCATGAATTTGAAGCTAAATCGTTTGTTTAAAATCGTTATTTCGCACGAATTTGTATCGAAATCGTGTATTTCGCATGATATTGAAGTTAAATCGTTTGTCTCGAGAGAATTTGAAGCTATTTCGAGCAATTGACATGAATTTGAAGCTAAATTGTTAATTTCCCATGAATTTGAAGCTAAATCCTTTGTTTAAAATCGCAATTTCGCACGAATTTGAATCGAAATCGTGTGTTTCGCATGGTATTGTAGTTAAATCGTTTGTTTCGCGTGGATTTAAAGCCAGTTTCGTGTATTTCGCATGAATCTGAAGCTAAATTGTTCATTTCGCATGAAATTGAAGCTAAATCCTTTGTTTAAAATCGCTATTTCTCACGAATTTGAATCGAAATCGTGTGCTTCGCATGATAATTGAAGTTAACTCGTTTGTTACGCGTAGGATTTAAAGCTAAATCGTGTAATTCGCAAGGATTTGAAACTAAATTGTTCATTTCGCATGAATTTGAAGCTAAATCCTTTGTTTAAAATCGCTATTTCGCACGAATTTGAATCGAAATCGGGTATTTCGCATGATATTGTAGTTAAATCGTTTCTTTCGCGTGGATTTAAAGCCAGTTCGTGTATTTCGCATGAATCTGAAGCTAAATTGTTCATTTCGCATGAATTTGAATCTAAATCCTTTGTTTTAAAATCGCTATATCGCACGAATTTGAATAGAAATCGTGTGTTTCGCATGATATTGGAAGTTAAATCGTTTGTTACGCGTGGATTTTAAAGCTAAGTCGTGTAATTCGCATGAATTTGAAGCTAAATTGTTCATTTCGCATGAATATGAAGCAAAGTCGTTCGTTTAAAATCGCTATTTCGCAGGAATTTGAAGCGAAATCGTGTGTTTCGCATGATATGAAGTTAAATCGTTTGTCTCGAGAGAATTTGAAGCTAATTCGGGCAATTCGTATGAATTTGAAGCTCAATTGTTCATTTCGCATGAATTTGAAGCTAAATCGTTTGTTTAAAATCGCTTTTTTCGCACGAATTTGAGTCGAAATCGTGTGTTTCGCATGGTATTGAAGTTAAATCGTTTGTTACGCGTGGATTTAAAGCTATATCGTGTAATTCGCATGGAATTTGAAGCTAAATTGTTCATTTCGCATGAATATGAAGCTAAGTCGTTCGTTTAAAATCGCTAATTCGCAGGAATTTGAAGCGAAATCGTGTATTTTCGCATGATATTGTAGTTAAATCGTTTGTTTCGCGTGCATTTTAAAGCCAGTTCGTGTATTTCGCATGAATCTGAAGCTAAATTGTTCATTTCGCATGAAATTGAAGCTAAATCCTTTGTTTAAAATCGCTATTTCTCACGAATTTGAATCGAAATCGTGTGCTTCGCATGATATTGAAGTTAACTCGTTTGTTACGCGTGGATTTAATGCTAAATCGTGTAATTCACATGAATTTGGAGCTAAATTGTTAATTTACCATGAATTTGAAGCTAAATCCTTTGTTTAAAATCGCAATTTCGCATGAATTTGAAGCAAAATCGTTTGATTAAAATCGCTTTTTCGCACGAATTTTAGTCGAAATCGTGTGTTTCGCCATGATATTGAAGTTAAATCGCTTGGTTACGCGTGGATTTAAAGCTAAGTCGTGCAATTTCGTATGAATTTGAAGCTAAATTGTTCATTTCGCATGAATTTGAAGCTAAATCCTTTGTTTAAAATCGCTATTTCGCACGAATTTGAATCGAAATCGTGTATTTCGCATGATATTGAAGTTAAATCGTTTGTTATGCGTGGATTTAAAGCTATATCATGTAATTCGCATGAATTTGAAGCTAAATTGTTCATTTCGCATGAATATGAAGCTAAGTCGTTCGTTTAAAATCGCTATTTCGCACGAATTTGGATCGAAATCGTGTGTTTCACGTGATATTGACGTTAAATCGTTTGTTTCGCGTGAATTTTAAAGCTAGTTCGTGTATTTCGCATGAATCTGAAGCTAAATTCTTCATTTCCCATGAATTTGAAGCTAAATCCTTTGTTTAAAATCGCTATTTCGCACGAAGTTGAAGCGAAATCGTGCGTTTCGCATGATATTGAAGTTAAATCGTTTGCTTCGCGTGGATTGAAGTTAAATCGTTTGCTTCGCGTGGATTGAAAGCTAGTTCGAGTATTTTCGCATGAATCTGAAGCTAAATTGTTCATTTCCCATGTATTTGAAGCTAAATCGTTTGTTCAAATCGCTACTTTGCACGAATTTTCAATCGAAATCGTGTATTTCGCAATGATATTGAAGTTAATCGTTTGTTCCGCGTTGGATTTAAAGCTATATCGTGTAATTCGCATGAATTTAAAGCTAAATTGTTCATTTCCTCCATGAATTTGAATTAAATCGTTTTTTAAAATCGCTATTTCGCACGAATTTGAATCGAAATCGTGTATTTCGCATGATATTGAAGTTAAATCGTTTGTCTCGGAGAGAATTTGAAGCTAATTCGTGCAATTCGCATGAATTTGAAGCTCAATTGTCCATTTCGCATGAATTTGAAGCTAAATCGTTCGTTTTAAAACCGCTATTTCGCACTATTTTGATGCGAAATCGGTGTGTTCCGCATGATATTGAAGTCAAATCGTTCATTTCCCATGAATTTGAATAAAATCGTTTTTTTTAAAATCGCTATTTCGCACGAATTTGAATCGAAATCGTGTGTTTCGCATGATATTGAAGTTAAATCGTTTGTTACGCGTGGATGTAAAACTAAATCTTGTATTTCGCCTGAATCTGAAGCTAAATTGTTCATTTCCCATGTATTTGAAGCTAAATCTTTTGTTTAAAATCGCTATTTCGCACGAATTTGAATAGTAATCGTGTGTTTCGCATGATATTGAAGTTAAATCGTTTGTCTCGCTAAAATTTGAAGCTAATTCGTGCAATTCGCATGAATTTGAAGCTAAATTGTTCATTTCGCATGAATTTGAAGCTAAATCCTTTGTTTAAAATCGCTATTTCGCACGAATTTGAATCGACATCGTGTGTTTCGCATGATATTGAAGTTAAATCGTTTGTTATGCGCGGATTTAAAGCTAAATCGTGCAATTCGCATGAACTTGAAGCTAAATTGTTCGTTTCGCATGAATTTGAAGCTAAATCGTTTGTTTAAAATCGTTATTTCGCACGAATTTGTATCGAAATCGTGTATTTCGCATGATATTGAAGTTAAATCGTTTGTCTCGAGAGAATTTGAAGCTATTTCGAGCAATTGACATGAATTTGAAGCTAAATTGTTAATTTCCCATGAATTTGAAGCTAAATCCTTTGTTTAAAATCGTAATTTCGCACGAATTTGAATCGAAATCGTGTGTTTCGCATGATATTGTAGTTAAATCGTTTGTTTCGCGTGGATTTAAAGCCAGTTCGTGTATTTCGCATGAATCTGAAGCTAAATTGTTCATTTCGCATGAAATTGAAGCTAAATCCTTTGTTTAAAATCGCTATTTCTCACGAATTTGAATCGAAATCGTGTGCTTCGCATGATATTGAAGTTAACTCGTTTGTTACGCGTGGATTTAAAGCTAAATCGTGTAATTCGCAAGGATTTGAAACTAAATTGTTCATTTCGCATGAATTTGAAGCTAAATCCTTTGTTTAAAATCGCTATTTCGCACGAATTTGAATCGAAATCGGGTATTTCGCATGATATTGAAATTAAATCGTTTGTTACGCGTGGATTTAAAGCTATATCGTGTAATTCGCATGAATTTTGAAGCTAAATTGTTCATTTCGCATGAATATGAAGCTAAGTAGTTCGTTTAAAATGGCTATTTCGCAGGAATTTGAAGCGAAATCGTGTGTTTTCGCATGATATGGAAGTTAAATCGTTTGTCTCGAGAGAATTTGAAGCTAATTCCTGCAATTCGCATGAATTTGATGCTCAATAGCTCATTTCGCATGAATTTGAAGCTAAATCGTTTGTTTAAAATCGCTTTTTCGCACGAATTTGAGTCGAATTCGTGTGTTTCGCATGATATTGAAGTTAAATCGTTTGCTACGCGTGGATTTAAAGCTAAGTCGTGCAATTCGCAAGAATTTGAAGCTAAATTGTTCATTTCGCATGAATTTGAAGCTAAATCCTTTGTTTTAAAATCGCTATTTCGCACGAAATTGAATCGAAACCGTGTATTTCGCATGATATTGAAGTTAAAATCGTTTGTTACGCGTGGATTTAAAGCTATATCGTGCAATTCGCATGAATTTAAAGCTAAATTGTTCATTTTGCATGATTTTGAAGCTAAATCGTTTGTTTAAAATCGCTTTTTTCGCACGAATTTGAGTCGAAATCGTGTGTTTCGCATGATATTGAAGTTAAATCGTTTGTTACGCGTGGATTTAAAGCTAAGTCGTGTAATTCGCATGAATTTGAAGCTAAATTGTTCATTTCGCATGAATATGAAGCTAAGTCGTTCGTTTTAAAATCGCTATTTCGCAGGAAATTTGAAGCGAAATCGTGTGTTTTCGCATGATATGGAAGTTAAATCGTTTGTCTCGAGAGAATTTGAAGCTAATTCCTGCAATTCGCATGAATTTGAAGCTCAATTGTTCATTTCGCATGAATTTGAAGCTAAATCGTTTGTTTAAAATCGCTTTTTCGCACGAATTTGAGTCGAATTCGTGTGTTTCGCATGATATTGAAGTTAAATCGTTTGCTACGCGTGGATTTAAAGCTAAGTCGTGCAATTCGCAAGAATTTGAAGCTAAATTGTTCATTTCGCATGAATTTGAAGCTAAATCCTTTGTTTAAAATCGCTATTTCGCACGAAATTGAATCGAAACCGTGTATTTCGCATGATATTGAAGTTAAATCGTTTGTTACGCGTGGATTTAAAGCTTAGTCGTGCAATTCGCAAGAATTTGAAACTAAATTGTTCATTTCGCATGAATTTGAAGCTAAATCCTTTGTTTAAAATCGCTATTTCGCACGAATTTGAATCGAAATCGTGTATTTCGCATGATATTGAAATTAAATCGTTTCTTACGCGTGGATTTAAAGCTATATCGTGTAATTCGCATGAATTTGAAGCTAAATTGTTCATTTCGCATGAATATGAAGCTAAGTCGTTCGTTTAAAATCGCTATTTCGCAGGAATTTGAAGCGAAATCGTGTGTTTCGCATGATATAGAAGTTAAATCGTTTGTCTCGAGAGAATTTGAAGCTAATTCCTGCAATTCGCATGAATTTGATGCTCAATTGCTCATTTCGCATGAATTTGAAGCTAAATCGTTTGTTTAAAATCGCTTTTTCGCACGAATTTGAGTCGAAATCGTGTGTTTCGCATGATATTGAAGTTAAATCGTTTGCTACGCGTGGATTTAAAGCTAAGTCGTGCAATTCGCAAGAATTTGAAGCTAAATTGTTCATTTCGCATGAATTTGAAGCTAAATCCTTTGTTTAAATCGCTATTTCGCACGAAATTGAATCGAAACCGTGTATTTCGCATGATATTGAAGTTAAATCGTTTGTTACGCGTGGATTTAAAGCTATATCGTGTAATTCGCATGAATTTAAAGCTAAATTGTTCATTTTGCATGATTTTGAAGCTAAATCGTTTGTTTAAAATCGCTTTTTCGCACGAATTTGAGTCGAAATCGTGTGTTTCGCATGATATTGAAGTTAAATCGTTTGTTACGCGTGGATTTAAAGCTAAGTCGTGTAATTCGCATGAATTTGAAGCTAAATTGTTCATTTCGCATGAATATGAAGCTAAGTCGTTCGTTTAAAATCGCTATTCGCAGGAATTTGAAGCGAAATCGTGTGTTTCGCATGATATGGAAGTTAAATCGTTTGTCTCGAGAGAATTTGAAGCTAATTCGGGGCAATTCGTATGAATTTGAAGCTCAATTGTCCATTTCGCATGAATTTGAAGCTAAATCGTTTGTTTTAAAATCGCTTTTTTCGCACGAATTTGAGTCGAAATCGTGTGTTTCGCATGGTATTGAAGTTTAAATCG
Organism: Megalopta genalis; assembly: GCF_051020955.1. Classification (NCBI taxonomy): domain Eukaryota; kingdom Metazoa; phylum Arthropoda; class Insecta; order Hymenoptera; family Halictidae; genus Megalopta; species Megalopta genalis. Next base: position 17,924 of record NW_027477850.1, read on the forward strand.
TTTGTTACGCGTGGATTTAAAGCTTAGTCGTGCAATTCGCAAGAATTTGAAACTAAATTGTTCATTTCGCAATGAATTTGAAGCTAAATCCTTTGTTTAAAATCGCTATTTCGCACGAATTGAATCGAAATCGTGTATTTCGCATGATATTGAAATTAAATCGTTTCTTACGCGTGGATTTAAAGCTATATCGTGTAATTCGCATGAATTTGAAGCTAAATTGTTCATTTCGCATGAATATGAAGCTAAGTCGTTCGTTTAAAATCGCTATTTCGCAGGGAATTTGAAGCGAAATCGTGTGTTTCGCATGATATGGAAGTTAAATCGTTTTGTCTCGAGAGAATTTGAAGCTAATTCGGGCAATTCGTATGAATTTGAAGCTCAATTGTCCATTTCGCATGAATTTGAAGCTAAATCGTTTGTTTAAAATCGCTTTTTTCGCACGAATTTGAGTCGAAATCGTGTGTTTCGCATGGTATTGAAGTTAAATCGTTTGTTACGCGTGGATTTAAAGCTTAGTCGTGCAATTCGCAAGAATTTGAAACTAAATTGTTCATTTCGCATGAATTTGAAGCTAAATCCGTTGTTTAAAATCGCTATTTCGCACGAATTTGAATCGAAATCGTGTATTTCGCATGATATTGAAATTAAATCGTTTCTTACGCGTGGATTTAAAGCTATATCGTGTAATTCGCATGAATTTGAAGCTAAATTGTTCATTTCGCATGAATATGAAGCTAAAGTCGTTCGTTTAAAATCGCTAATTCGCAGGAATTTGAAGCGAAATCGTGTATTTCGCATGATATTGTAGTTAAATCGTTTGTTTCGCGTGGATTTAAAGCCAGTTCGTGTATTTCGCATGAATCTGAAGCTAAATTGTTCATTTCGCATGAAATTGAAGCTAAATCCTTTGTTTAAAATCGCTATTTCGCACGAATTTGAATCGAAATCGTGTGTTTCGCATGATATTGAAGTTAAATCGTTTGTTACGCGTGGGATTTAAAGCTAAATCGTGTAATTCGCAAGAATTTGAAGCTAAATTGTTCATTTCGCATGAATTTGAAGCCAAATCGTTTGTTTAAAATCGCTATTTCGCACGAATTTGAAGCGAAATCTTGTGTTTCGCATGTTATTGAAGTTAAATCGTTTGTTACGCGTGGGATTTAATGCTAAATCGTGTAATTCGCATGAATTTGGAGCTAAATTGTTAATTTCCCATGAATTTGAAGCTAAATCCTTTGTTTAAAATCGCAATTCCGCATGAATTTGAAGCTAAATCGTTCGTTTAAAATCGCTTTTTCGCACGAATTTTAGTCGAAATCGTGTGTTTCGCATGATATTGAAGTTAAATCGTTTGTTACGCGTGGATTTAAAGCTAAGTCGTGCATTTCGTATGAATTTGAAGCTAAATTGTTCATTTCGCATGAATTTGAAGCTAAATCCTTTGTTTAAAATCGCTATTTCGCACGAATTTCAATCGAAATCGTGTGTTTCGCATGATATTGAAGCTAAATCGTATGTTTCGCGTTGATTTAAAGCTAATTCGTGTATTTCGCATTAATCTGAAGCTAAATTGTTCATTTCCCATGAATTCAAGCTAAATCCTTTGTTTAAAATCGCTATTTCGCACGAAGTTGAAGCGAAATCGTGCGTTTCGCATGATATTGAAGTTAAATCGTTTGCTTCGCGTGGATTTAAAGCTAGTTCGAGTATTTCGCATGAATCTGAAGCTAAATTGTTCATTTCCCATGAATTTGAATTAAATCGTTTTTTTAAAATCGCTATTTCGCAGGAATTTAATGCGAAATCTGGGGTTTCACGTGATATTGACGTTAAATCGTTTGTTTCGCGTTGGATTTAAAGCTAGTTGGTGTATTTCGCATGAATCTGAAGGCTAAATTGTTCATTTCCCATGTATTTGAAGCTAAATCGTTTTTTTAAAATCGCTATTTCGCACGAATATGAATCGAAATCGTGTGTTTCGCATGATATTGAAGTTAAATCATTTGTGACGCGTGGATTTAAAGCTAAGTCGTGTATTTCGCATGAATCTGAAGCTAAATTGTTCATTTCGCATGAATTTGAAGCTAAATAGTTCGTTTAAAATCGCTATTTCGCACGAGTTTGAAGCGAAATCGTGTGTTTCGCAAGATATTGAAGTTAAATCGTTTGTTTCGCGTGGATTTAATGCTAGTTCGTGTAAGTCGCATGATATTGACGCTAAATCGTATTTCTCGCTAGAGTTTGAAGCTAATTCGTGCAACTCGCATGAATTTGAAGCTAATTTGTTCATTTCGCATGAATCTGAAGCTAAGTCGTCCGTTTTAAAATCGCTATTTCGCACGAATTTGAAGCGAAATCGTGTGTTTCGCAAGATATTGAAGTTAAATCGTTTGTTACGCGTGGATTTAAAGGTAAGTCGTGCAATTCGCAAGAATTTGAAACTAAATTGTTCATTTCGCATGAATTTGAAGCTAAATCCTTTGTTTTAAAATCGCTATTTCGCACGAATTTGAATCGAAATCGTGTATTTCGCATGATATTGAAATTAAATCGTTTGTTACGCGTGGATTTAAAGCTATATCGTGTAATTCGCATGAATTTGAAGCTAAATTGTTCATTCGCATGAAATATGAAGCTAAGTCGTTCGTTTAAAATCGCTATTTCGCAGGAATTTGAAGCGAAATCGTGTGTTTCGCATGATATGGAAGTTAAATCGTTTGTCTCGAGAGAATTTGAAGCTAATTCCTGCAATTCGCATGAATTTGAAGCTCAATTGTTCATTTCGCATGAATTTGAAGCTAAATCGTTTGTTTAAAATCGCTTTTTCGCACGAATTTGAGGTCGAATTCGTGTGTTTTCGCATGATATTGTAGTTAAATCGTTTGTTTCGCGTGGATTTAAAGCCAGTTCGTGTATTTCGCATGAATCTGAAGCTAAATTGTTCATTTCGCATGAAATTGAAGCTAAATCCTTTGTTTAAAATCGCTATTTCGCACGAATTTGAATCGAAATCGTTGTGTTTCGCATGATATTGAAGTTAAATCGTTTGTTACGCGTGGATTTAAAGCTAAATCGTGTAATTCGCAAGAATTTGAAGCTAAATTGTTCATTTCGCATGAATTTGAAGCTAAATCCTTTGTTTAAAATCGCTATTTCGCACGAATTTGAATCGACATCGTGTGTTTCGCATGATATTGAAGTTAAATCGTTTGTTATGCGCGGATTTAAAGCTAAATCGTGCAATTCGCATGAACTTGAAGCTAAATTGTTCGTTTCGCATGAATTTGAAGCTAAATCGTTTGTTTAAAATCGTTATTTCGCACGAATTTGTATCGAAATCGTGTATTTCGCATGATATTGAAGTTAAATCGTTTGTCTCGAGAGAATTTGAAGCTATTTCGAGCAATTGACATGAATTTGAAGCTAAATTGTTAATTTCCCATGAATTTGAAGCTAAATCCTTTGTTTAAAATCGCAATTTCGCACGAATTTGAATCGAAATCGTGTGTTTCGCATGATATTGTAGTTAAATCGTTTGTTTCGCGTGGATTTAAAGCCAGTTCGTGTATTTCGCATGAATCTGAAGCTAAATTGTTCATTTCGCATGAAATTGAAGCTAAATCCTTTGTTTAAAATCGCTATTTCTCACGAATTTGAATCGAAATCGTGTGCTTCGCATGATATTGAAGTTAACTCGTTTGTTACGCGTGGATTTAAAGCTAAATCGTGTAATTCGCAAGGGATTTGAAACTAAATTGTTCATTTCGCATGAATTTGAAGCTAAATCCTTTGTTTAAAATCGCTATTTCGCACGAATTTGAATCGAAATCGGGTATTTCGCATGATATTGAAATTAAATCGTTTTGTTACGCGTGGATTTAAAGCTATATCGTGGTAATTCGCATGAATTTGAAGCTAAATTGTTCATTTCGCATGAATATGAAGCTAAGTAGTTCGTTTAAAATCGCTATTTCGCAGGAATTTGAAGCGAAATCGTGTGTTTCGCATGATATGGAAGTTAAATCGTTTGTCTCGAGAGAATTTGAAGCTAATTCCTGCAATTCGCATGAATTTGATGCTCAATAGCTCATTTCGCATGAATTTGAAGCTAAATCGTTTGTTTAAAATCGCTTTTTTCGCACGAATTTGAGTCGAATTCGTGTGTTTCGCATGATATTGAAGTTAAATCGTTTGCTACGCGTGGATTTAAAGCTAAGTCGTGCAATTCGCAAGAATTTGAAGCTAAATTGTTCATTTCGCATGAATTTGAAGCTAAATCCTTTGTTTTAAAATCGCTATTTCGCACGAAATTGAATCGAAACCGTGTATTCGCATGATATTGAAGTTAAATCGTTTGTTACGCGTGGATTTAAAGCTATATCGTGTAATTCGCATGAATTTAAAGCTAAATTGTTCATTTTGCATGATTTTGAAGCTAAATCGTTTGTTTAAAATCGCTTTTTTCGCACGAATTTGAGTCGAAATCGTGTGTTTCGCATGATATTGAAGTTAAATCGTTTGTTACGCGTGGATTTAAAGCTAAGTCGTGTAATTCGCATGAATTTGAAGCTAAATTGTTCATTTCGCATGAATATGAAGCTAAGTCGTTCGTTTAAAATCGCTATTTCGCAGGAATTTGAAGCGAAATCGTGTGTGTTTCGCATGATATGGAAGTTAAATCGTTTGTCTCGAGAGAATTTGAAGCTAATTCGGGCAATTCGTATGAATTTGAAGCTCAATTGTCCATTTCGCATGAATTTGAAGCTAAATCGTTTGTTTAAAATCGCTTTTTCGCACGAATTTGAGTCGAAATCGTGTGTTTCGCATGGTATTGAAGTTAAATCGTTTGTTACGCGTGGATTTAAAGCTTAGTCGTGCAATTCGCAAGAATTTGAAACTAAATTGTTCATTTCGCATGAATTTGAAGCTAAAATCCTTTGTTTAAAATCGCTATTTCGCACGAATTTGAATCGAAATCGTGTATTTCGCATGATATTGAAATTAAATCGTTTCTTACGCGTGGATTTAAAGCTATATCGTGTAATTCGCATGAATTTGAAGCTAAATTGTTCATTTCGCATGAATATGAAGCTAAGTCGTTCGTTTAAAATCGCTATTTCGCAGGAATTTGAAGCGAAATCGTGTGGTTCGCATGATATAGAAGTTAAATCGTTTGTCTCGAGAGAATTTGAAGCTAATTCCTGCAATTCGCATGAATTTGATGCTCAATTGCTCATTTCGCATGAATTTGAAGCTAAATCGTTTGTTTAAAATCGCTTTTTCGCACGAATTTGAGTCGAAATCGTGTGTTTCGTCATGATATTGAAGTTAAATCGTTTGCTACGCGTGGATTTAAAGCTAAGTCGTGCAATTCGCAAGAATTTGAAGCTAAATTGTTCATTTCGCATGAATTTTGAAGCTAAATCCTTTGTTTAAAATCGCTATTTCGCACGAAATTGAATCGAAACCGTGTATTTCGCATGATATTGAAGTTAAATCGTTTGTTACGCGTGGATTTAAAGCTATATCGTGTAATTCGCATGAATTTAAAGCTAAATTGTTCATTTTGCATGATTTGAAGCTAAATCGTTTGTTTAAAATCGCTTTTTTTCGCACGAATTTGAGTCGAAATCGTGTGTTTTCGCATGATATTGAAGTTAAATCGTTTGTTACCGGTGGATTTAAAGCTAAGTCGTGTAATTCGCATGAATTTGAAGCTAAATTGTTCATTTCGCATGAATATGAAGCTAAGTCGTTCGTTTAAAATCGCTATTTCGCAGGAATTTGAAGCGAAATCGTGTGTTTCGCATGATATGGAAGTTAAATCGTTTGTCTCGAGAGAATTTGAAGCTAATTCGGGCAATTCGTATGAATTTGAAGCTCAATTGTCCATTTCGGCATGAATTTGAAGCTAAATCGTTTGTTTAAAATCGCTTTTTCGCACGAATTTGAGTCGAAATCGGTGTGTTTCGCATGGTATTGAAGTTAAATCGTTTGTTACGCGTGGATTTAAAGCTTAGTCGTGCAATTCGCAAGAATTTGAAACTAAATTGTTCATTTCGCATGAATTTGAAGCTAAATCCTTTGTTTAAAATCGCTATTTCGCACGAATTTGAATCGAAATCGTGTATTTCGCATGATATTGAAATTAAATCGTTTCTTACGCGTGGATTTAAAGCTATATCGTGTAATTCGCATGAATTTGAAGCTAAATTGTTCATTTCGCATGAATATGAAGCTAAGTCGTTCGTTTTAAAATCGCTATTTCGCAGGAATTTGAAGCGAAATCGTGTGTTTCGCATGATATGGAAGTTAAATCGTTTGTCTCGAGAGAATTTGAAGCTAATTCGGGCAATTCGTATGAATTTGAAGCTCAATTGTCCCCATTTCGCATGAATTTGAAGCTAAATCGTTTGTTTAAATCGCTTTTTCGCACGAATTTGAGTCGAAATCGTGTGTTTCGCATGGTATTGAAGTTAAATCGTTTGTTTACGCGTGGATTTAAAGCTTAGTCCGTGCAATTCGCAAGAATTTGAAACTAAATTGTTCATTTCGCATGAATTTGAAGCTAAATCCTTTGTTTAAAATCGCTATTTCGCACGAATTTGAATCGAAATCGTGTATTTCGCATGATATTGAAATTAAATCGTTTCTTACGCGTGGATTTAAAGCTATATCGTGTAATTCGCATGAATTTGAAGCTAAATTGTTCATTTCGCATGAATATGAAGCTAAGTCGTTCGTTTAAAATCGCTAATTCGCAGGAATTTGAAGCGAAATCGTGTATTTCGCATGATATTGTAGTTAAATCGTTTGTTTCGCGTGGATTTTAAAGCCAGTTCGTGTATTTCGCATGAATCTGAAGCTAAATTGTTCATTTCGCATGAAATTGAAGCTAAATCCTTTGTTTAAAATCGCTATTTCGCACGAATTTGAATCGAAATCGTGTGTTTCGCATGATATTGAAGTTAAATCGTTTGTTACGCGTGGATTTAAAGCTAAATCGTGTAATTCGCAAGAATTTGAAGCTAAATTGTTCATTTTCGCATGAATTTGAAGCCAAATCGTTTGTTTAAAATCGCTATTTCGCACGAATTTGAAGCGAAATCTTGTGTTTCGCATGATATTGAAGTTAAATCGTTTGTTACGCGTGGATTTAATGCTAAATCGTGTAATTCGCATGAATTTGGAGCTAAATTGTTAATTTCCCATGAATTTGAAGCTAAATCCTTTGTTTAAAATCGCAATTCCGCATGAATTTGAAGCTAAATCGTTCGTTTAAAATCGCTTTTTCGCACGAATTTTAGTCGAAATCGTGTGTTTCGCATGATATTGAAGTTAAATCGTTTGTTACGCGTGGATTTAAAGCTAAGTCGTGCATTTCGTATGAATTTGAAGCTAAATTGTTCATTTCGCATGAATTTGAAGCTAAATCCTTTGTTTAAAATCGCTATTTCGCACGAATTTCAATCGAAATCGTGTGTTTCGCATGATATTGAAGCTAAATCGTATGTTTCGCGTTGATTTAAAGCTAATTCGTGTATTTCGCATTAATCTGAAGCTAAATTGTTCATTTCCCATGAATTTCAAGCTAAATCCTTTGTTTAAAATCGCTATTTCGCACGAAGTTGAAGCGAAATCGTGCGTTTCGCATGATATTGAAGTTAAATCGTTTGCTTCGCGTGGATTTAAAGCTAGTTCGAGTATTTCGCATGAATCTGAAGCTAAATTGTTCATTTCCCATGAATTTGAATTAAATCGTTTTTTTAAAATCGCTATTTCGCAGGAATTTAATGCGAAATCTGGGGTTTCACGTGATATTGACGTTAAATCGTTTGTTTCGCGTGGATTTAAAGCTAGTTGGTGTATTTCGCATGAATCTGAAGCTAAATTGTTCATTTCCCATGTATTTGAAGCTAAATCGTTTTTTTAAAATCGCTATTTCGCACGAATATGAATCGAAATCGTGTGTTTCGCATGATATTGAAGTTAAATCATTTGTGACGCGTGGATTTAAAGCTAAGTCGTGTATTTCGCATGAATCTGAAGCTAAATTGTTCATTTCGCATGAATTTGAAGCTAAATAGTTCGTTTAAAATCGCTATTTCGCACGAGTTTGAAGCGAAATCGTGTGTTTCGCAAGATATTGAAGTTAAATCGTTTGTTTCGCGTGGATTTAATGCTAGTTCGTGTAAGTCGCATGATATTGACGCTAAATCGTATTTCTCGCTAGAGTTTGAAGCTAATTCGTGCAACTCGCATGAATTTGAAGCTAATTTGTTCATTTCGCATGAATCTGAAGCTAAGTCGTCCGTTTAAAATCGCTATTTCGCACGAATTTGAAGCGAAATCGTGTGTTTCGCAAGATATTGAAGTTAAATCGTTTGTTACGCGTGGATTTAAAGGTAAGTCGTGCAATTCGCAAGAATTTGAAACTAAATTGTTCATTTCGCATGAATTTGAAGCTAAATCCTTTGTTTAAAATCGCTATTTCGCACGAATTTGAATCGAAATCGTGTATTTCGCATGATATTGAAATTAAATCGTTTGTTACGCGTGGATTTAAAGCTATATCGTGTAATTCGCATGAATTTGAAGCTAAATTGTTCATTTCGCATGAATATGAAGCTAAGTCGTTCGTTTAAAATCGCTATTTCGCAGGAATTTGAAGCGAAATCGTGTGTTTCGCATGATATGGAAGTTAAATCGTTTGTCTCGAGAGAATTTGAAGCTAATTCCTGCAATTCGCATGAATTTGAAGCTCAATTGTTCATTTCGCATGAATTTGAAGCTAAATCGTTTGTTTAAAATCGCTTTTTTCGCACGAATTTGAGTCGAATTCGTGTGTTTCGCATGATATTGTAGTTAAATCGTTTGTTTCGCGTGGATTTAAAGCCAGTTCGTGTATTTCGCATGAATCTGAAGCTAAATTGTTCATTTCGCATGAAATTGAAGCTAAATCCTTTGTTTAAAATCGCTATTTCGCACGAATTTGAATCGAAATCGTGTGTTTCGCATGATATTGAAGTTAAATCGTTTGTTACGCGTGGATTTAAAGCTAAATCGTGTAATTCGCAAGAATTTGAAGCTAAATTGTTCATTTCGCATGAATTTGAAGCTAAATCCTTTGTTTAAAATCGCTATTTCGCACGAATTTGAATCGACATCGTGTGTTTCGCATGATATTGAAGTTAAATCGTTTGTTATGCGCGGATTTAAAGCTAAATCGTGCAATTCGCATGAACTTGAAGCTAAATTGTTCGTTTCGCATGAATTTGAAGCTAAATCGTTTGTTTAAAATCGTTATTTCGCACGAATTTGTATCGAAATCGTGTATTTCGCATGATATTGAAGTTAAATCGTTTGTCTCGAGAGAATTTGAAGCTATTTCGAGCAATTGACATGAATTTGAAGCTAAATTGTTAATTTCCCATGAATTTGAAGCTAAATCCTTTGTTTAAAATCGCAATTTCGCATGAATTTGAATCGAAATCGTGTGTTTCGCATGATATTGTAGTTAAATCGTTTGTTTCGCGTGGATTTAAAGCCAGTTCGTGTATTTCGCATGAATCTGAAGCTAAATTGTTCATTTCGCATGAAATTGAAGCTAAATCCTTTGTTTAAAATCGCTATTTCTCACGAATTTGAATCGAAATCGTGTGCTTCGCATGATATTGAAGTTAACTCGTTTGTTACGCGTGGATTTAAAGCTAAATCGTGTAATTCGCAAGGATTTGAAACTAAATTGTTCATTTCGCATGAATTTGAAGCTAAATCCTTTGTTTAAAATCGCTATTTCGCAGGAATTTGAAGCGAAATCGTGTGTTTCGCATGATATGGAAGTTAAATCGTTTTGTCCTCGATAGAATTTGAAGCTAATTCCTGCAATTCGCATGAATTTGAAGCTAAATTGTTCATTTCGCATGAATATGAAGCTAAGTCGTTCGTTTAAAATCGCTATTTCGCAGGAATTTGAAGCGAAATCGTCGTGTTTCGCATGATATGGAAGTTAAATCGTTTGTCTCGAGAGAATTTGAAGCTAATTCCTGCAATTCGCATGAATTTGAAGCTAAATTGTTCATTTCGCATGAATTTGAAGCTAAATCCTTTGTTTAAAATCGCTATTTCGCACGAAATTGAATCGAAACCGTGTATTTCGCATGATATTGAAGTTAAATCGTTTGTTACGCGTGGATTTAAAGCTATATCGTGTAATTCGCATGAATTAAAGCTAAATTGTTCATTTTGCATGATTTTGAAGCTAAATCGTTTGTTTAAAATCGCTTTTTCGCACGAATTTGAGTCGAAATCGTGTGTTTCGCATGATATTGAAGTTAAATCGTTTGTTACGCGTGGATTTAAAGCTAAGTCGTGTAATTCGCATGAATTTGAAGCTAAATTGTTCATTTCGCATGAATATGAAGCTAAGTCGTTCGTTTAAAATCGCTATTTCGCAGGAATTTGAAGCGAAATCGTGTGTTTCGCATGATATGGAAAGTTAAATCGTTGTCTCGAGAGAATTTGAAGCTAATTCGGGCAATTTCGTATGAATTTGAAGCTCAATTGTCCATTTCGCATGAATTTGAAGCTAAATCGTTTGTTTAAAATCGCTTTTTCGCACGAATTTGAGTCGAAATCGTGTGTTTCGCATGGTATTGAAGTTAAATCGTTTGTTACGCGTGGATTTAAAGCTTAGTCGTGCAATTCGCAAGAATTTGAAACTAAATTGTTCATTTCGCATGAAATTGAAGCTAAATCCTTTGTTTAAAATCGCTATTTCGCACGAATTTGAATCGAAATCGTGTGTTTCGCATGATATTGAAGTTAAATCGTTTGTTACGCGTGGATTTAAAGCTAAATCGTGTAATTCGCAAGAATTTGAAGCTAAATTGTTCATTTCGCATGAATTTGAAGCCAAATCGTTTGTTTAAAAATCGCTATTTCGCACGAATTTGAAGCGAAATCTTGTGTTTCGCATGATATTGAAGTTAAATCGTTTGTTACGCGTGGGATTTAATGCTAAATCGTGTAATTCGCATGAATTTGGAGCTAAATTGTTAATTTCCCATGAATTTGAAGCTAAATCCTTTGTTTAAAATCGCAATTCCGCATGAATTTGAAGCTAAATCGTTCGTTTAAAATCGCTTTTTCGCACGAATTTTAGTCGAAATCGAGTGTTTCGCATGATATTGAAGTTAAATCGTTTGTTACGCGTGGATTTAAAGCTAAGTCGTGCATTTCGTATGAATTTGAAGCTAAATTGTTCATTTCGCATGAATTTGAAGCTAAATCCTTTGTTTAAAATCGCTATTTCGCACGAATTTGAATCGAAATCGTGTGTTTTCGCATGATATTGAAGTTAAATCGTTTGTTACGCGTGGATGTAAAGCTAAATCGTGTAATTCGCAAGAATTTGAAGCTAAATTGTTCATTTCGCATGAATTTGAAGCCAAATCGTTTGTTTAAAATCGCTATTTCGCACGAATTTGAAGCGAAATCTTGTGTTTCGCGTGATTTTGAAGTTAAATCGTTTGTTACGCGTGGATTTAATGCTAAATCGTGTAATTCGCATGAATTTGGAGCTAAATTGTTAATTTCCCATGAATTTGAAGCTAAATCCTTTGTTTAAAATCGCAATTCCGCTTGAATTTGAAGCTAAATCGTTCGTTTAAAATCGCTTTTCCGCACGAATTTAGTCGAAATCGTGTGTTTCGCATGATATAGAAGTTAAATCGTTTGTTACGCGTGGATTAAAAGCTAAGTCGTGCATTTCGTATGAATTTGAAGCTAAATTGTTCATTTCGCATGAATTTGAAGCTAAATCCTTTGTTTAAAATCGCTATTTCGCACGAATTTGAATCGAAATCGTGTATTTCGCATGATATTGAAGTTAAATCGTTTGTTATGCGTGGATTTAAAGCTATATCATGTAATTCGCATGAATTTGAAGCTAAATTGTTCATTTCGCATGAATATGAAGCTAAGTCGTTCGTTTAAAATCGCTATTTCGCACGAAGTTGAAGCGAAATCGTGCGTTTCGCATGATATTGAAGTTAAATCGTTTGCTTCGCGTGGATTTAAAGCTAGTTCGAGTATTTCGCATGAATCTGAAGCTAAATTGTTCATTTTCCCATGAATTTGAATTAAAATCGTTTTTTTTAAAATCGCTATTTCGCAGGAATTTAATGCGAAATCTGGGGTTTCACGTGATATTGACGTTAAATCGTTTGTTTCGCGTGGATTTAAAGCTAGTTGGTGTATTTCGCATGAATCTGTAGCTAAATTGTTCATTTCCCATGTATTTGAAGCTAATTCGTTTTTTTTAAAATCGCTATTTCGCACGAATTTGAATCGAAATCGTGTGTTTCGCATGATATTGAAGTTAAATCACTTGTTACGCGTGGATTTAAAGCTAAGTCGTGTATTTCGTATGAATCTGAAGCTAAATTGTTCATTTCGCATGAATTTGAAGCTAAATAGTTTGTTTAAAATCGCTATTTCGCACGAGTTTGAAGCGAAATCGTGTGTTTCGCAAGATATTGAAGTTAAATCGTTTGTTTCGCGTGGATTTAATGCTGACGCTAAATCGTATTTCTCGCTAGAGTTTGAAGCTAATTCGTGCAACTCGCATGAATTGAAGCTAATTGGTTCATTTCGCATGAATCTGAAGCTAAGTCGTCCGTTTAAAATCGCTATTTCGCACGAATTTGAAGCGAATCGTGTGTTTCGCAAGACATTGAAGTTTAAATCGTTTGTTACGCGTGGATTTAAAGGTAAGTCGTTGCAATTCGCAAGAATTTGGAGCTAAATTGTTAATTTCCCATGAATTTGAAGCTAAATCCTTTGTTTAAAATCGCAATTCCGCATGAATTTGAAGCTAAATCGTTCGTTTAAATCGCTTTTTCGCACGAATTTTAGTCGAAATCGTGTGTTTCGCATGATATTGAAGTTAAATCGTTTTGTTACGCGTGGATTTAAAGCTAAGTCGTGCATTTCGTATGAATTTGAAGCTCAATTGTTCATTTCGCATGAATTTGAAGCTAATCGTTTGTTTAAAATCGCTTTTTCGCACGAATTTGAGTCGAATTCGTGTGTTTCGCATGATATTGTAGTTAAATCGTTTGTTTCGCGTGGATTTAAAGCCAGTTCGTGGTATTTCGCATGAATCTGAGCTAAATTGTTCATTCGCATGAAATTGAAGCTAAATCCTTTGTTTAAAATCGCTATTTCGCACGAATTTGAATCGAAATCGTGTGTTTCGCATGATATTGAAGTTAAATCGGTTTGTTACGCGTGGATTTAAAGCTAAATCGTGTAATTCGCAAGAATTTGAAGCTAAATTGTTCATTTCGCATGAATTGAAGCTAAATCCTTTGTTTAAAATCGCTATTTCGCACGAATTTGAATCGACATCGTGTGTTTCGCATGATATTGAAGTTAAATCGTTTGTTATGCGCGGATTTAAAGCTAAATCGTGCAATTCGCATGACCTTGAAGCTAATTGTTCGTTTCGCATGAATTTGAAGCTAAATCGTTTGTTTAAAATCGTTATTTCGCACGAATTTGTATCGAAATCGTGTATTTCGCATGATATTGAAGTTAAATCGTTTGTCTCGAGAGAATTTGAAGCTATTTCGAGCAATTGACATGAATTTGAAGCTAAATTGTTAATTTCCCATGAATTTGAAGCTAAATCCTTTGTTTAAAATCGCAATTTCGCATGAATTTGAATCGAAATCGTGTGTTTTCGCATGATATTGTAGTTAAATCGTTTGTTTCGCGTGGATTTAAAGCCAGTCGTGTAAAAGCCAGTTCGTGTATTTCGCATGAATCTGAAGCTAAATTGTTCATTTCGCATGAAATTGAAGCTAAATCCTTTGTTTAAAATCGCTATTTCTCACGAATTTGAATCGAAATCGTGTGCTTCGCATGATATTGAAGTTAACTCGTTTGTTACGCGTGGATTTAAAGCTAAATCGTGTAATTCGCAAGGATTTGAAACTAAATTGTTCATTTCGCATGAATTTGAAGCTAAATCCTTTGTTTAAAATCGCTATTTCGCACGAATTTGAATCGAAATCGGGTATTTCGCATGATATTGAAATTAAATCGTTTGTTACGCGTGGATTTAAAGCTATATCGTGTAATTCGCATGAATTTGAAGCTAAATTGTTCATTTCGCATGAATATGAAGCTAAGTCGTTCGTTTAAAATCGCTATTTCGCAGGAATTTGAAGCGAAATCGTGTGTTTCGCATGATATGGAAGTTAAATCGTTTGTCTCGATAGAATTTGAAGCTAATTCCTGCAATTCGCATGAATTTGAAGCTAAATTGTTCATTTCGCATGAATATGAAGCTAAGTCGTTCGTTTAAAATCGCTATTTCGCAGGAATTTGAAGCGAAATCGTGTGTTTCGCATGATATGGAAGTTAAATCGTTTGTCTCGAGAGAATTTGAAGCTAATTCCTGCAATTCGCATGAATTTGAAGCTAAATTGTTCATTTCGCATGAATTTGAAGCTAAATCCTTTGTTTAAAATCGCTATTTCGCACGAAATTGAATCGAAACCGTGTATTTCGCATGATATTGAAGTTAAATCGTTTGTTACGCGTGGATTTAAAGCTATATCGTGTAATTCGCATGAATTTAAAGCTAAATTGTTCATTTTGCATGATTTTGAAGCTAAATCGTTTGTTTAAAATCGCTTTTTCCCACGAATTTGAGTCGAAATCGTGTGTTTCGCATGATATTGAAGTTAAATCGTTTGTTACGCGTGGATTTAAAGCTAAGTCGTGTAATTCGCATGAATTTGAAGCTAAATTGTTCATTTCGCATGAATATGAAGCTAAGTCGTTCGATTAAAATCGCTATTTCGCAGGAATTTGAAGCGAAATCGTTCGTTTAAAATCGCTTTTTCGCACGAATTTTAGTCGAAATCGTGTGTTTCGCATGGTATTGAAGTTAAATCGTTTGTTACGCGTGGATTTAAAGCTAAGTCGTGCATTTCGTATGAATTTGAAGCTAAATTGTTCACCTCGCATGAATTTGAAGCTAAATCCTTTGTTTAAAATCGCTATTTCGCACGAATTTGAATCGAAATCGTGTATTTCGCATGATATTGAAGTTAAATCGTTTGTTATGCGTGGATTTAAAGCTATATCATGTAATTCGCATGAATTTGAAGCTAAATTGTTCATTTCGCATGAATATGAAGCTAAGTCGTTCGTTTAAAATCGCTATTTCGCACGAATTTGAATCGAAATCGTGTGTTTCACGTGATATTGACGTTCAATCGTTTGTTTCGCGTGAATTTAAAGCTAGTTCGTGTATTTCGCATGAATCTGAAGCTAAATTCTTCATTTCCCATGAATTTCAAGCTAAATCCTTTGTTTAAAATCGCTATTTCGCACGAAGTTGAAGCGAAATCGTGCGTTTCGCATGATATTGAAGTTAAATCGTTTGCTTCGCGTGGATTTAAAGCTAGTTCGAGTATTTCGCATGAATCTGAAGCTAAATTGTTCATTTCGCATGAATATGAAGCTAAGTCGTTCGTTTAAAATCGCTAATTCGCAGGAATTTGAAGCGAAATCGGGTACTTCGCATGATATTGTAGTTAAATCGTTTGTTTCGCGTGGATTTAAAGCCAGTTCGTGTATTTCGCATGAATCTGAAGCTAAATTGTTCATTTCGCATGAAATTGAAGCTAAATCCTTTGTTTAAAATCGCTATTTCGCACGAATTTGAATCGAAATCGTGTGTTTCGCATGATATTGAAGTTAAATTGTTTGTTACGCGTGGATTTAAAGCTAAATCGTGTAATTCGCAAGAATTTGAAGCTAAATTGTTCATTTCGCATGAATTTGAAGCCAAATCGTTTGTTTAAAATCGCTATTTCGCACGAATTTGACGCGAAATCTTGTGTTTCGCATGATATTGAAGTTAAATCGTTTGTTACGCGTGGATTTAATGCTAAATCGTGTAATTCGCATGAATTTGGAGCTAAATTGTTAATTTCCCATGAATTTGAAGCTAAATCCTTTGTTTAAAATCGCAATTCCGCATGAATTTGAAGCTAAATCGTTCGTTTAAAATCGCTTTTTCGCACGAATTTTAGTCGAAATCGTGTGTTTCGCATGATATTGAAGTTAAATCGTTTGTTACGCGTGGATTTAAAGCTAAGTCGTGCATTTCGTATGAATTTGAAGCTAAATTGTTCATTTCGCATGAATTTGAAGCTAAATCCTTTGTTTAAAATCGCTATTTCGCACGAATTTGAATCGAAATCGTGTATTTCGCATGATATTGAAGTTAAATCGTTTGTTATGCGTGGATTTAAAGCTATATCATGTAATTCGCAAGAATTTGAAGCTAAATTGTTCATTTCGCATGAATATGAAGCTAAGTCGTTCGTTTAAAATCGCTATTTCGCACGAATTTGAATCGAAATCGTGTGTTTCACGTGATATTGACGTTCAGTCGTTTGTTTCGCGTGAATTTAAAGCTAGTTCGTGTATTTCGCATGAATCTGAAGCTAAATTCTTCATTTCCCATGAATTTCAAGCTAAATCCTTTGTTTAAAATCGCTATTTCGCACGAAGTTGAAGCGAAATCGTGCGTTTCGCATGATATTGAAGTTAAATCGTTTGCTTCGCGTGGATTTAAAGCTAGTTCGAGTATTTCGCATGAATCTGAAGCTAAATTGTTCATTTCCCATGAATTTGAATTAAATCGTTTTTTTAAAATCGCTATTTCGCAGGAATTTAATGCGAAATCTGGGGTTTCACGTGATATTGACGTTAAATCGTTTGTTTCGCGTGGATTTAAAGCTAGTTGGTGTATTTCGCATGAATCTGAAGCTAAATTGTTCATTTCCCATGTATTTGAAGCTAAATCGTTTTTTTAAAATCGCTATTTCGCACGAATTTGAATCGAAATCGTGTGTTTCGCATGATATTGAAGTTAAATCATTTGTTACGCGTGGATTTAAAGCTAAGTCGTGTATTTCGCATGAATCTGAAGCTAAATTGTTCATTTCGCATGAATTTGAAGCTAAATAGTTTGTTTAAAATCGCTATTTCGCACGAGTTTGAAGCGAAATCGTGTGTTTCGCAAGATATTGAAGTTAAATCGTTTGTTTCGCGTGGATTTAATGCTAGTTCGTGTAAGTCGCATGATATTGACGCTAAATCGTATTTCTCGCTAGAGTTTGAAGCTAATTCGTGCAACTCGCATGAATTTGAAGCTAATTTGTTCATTTCGCATGAATCTGAAGCTAAGTCGTCCGTTTAAAATCGCTATTTCGCACGAATTTGAAGCGAAATCGTGTGTTTCGCAAGATATTGAAGTTAAATCGTTTGTTACGCGTGGATTTAAAGGTAAGTCGTGCAATTCGCAAGAATTTGAAACTAAATTGTTCATTTCGCATGAATTTGAAGCTAAATCCTTTGTTTGAAATCGCTATTTCGCACGAATTTGAATCGAAATCGTGTATTTCGCATGATATTGAAATTAAATCGTTTGTTACGCGTGGATTTAAAGCTATATCGTGTAATTCGCATGAATTTGAAGCTAAATTGTTCATTTCGCATGAATATGAAGCTAAGTCGTTCGTTTAAAATCGCTATTTCGCAGGAATTTGAAGCGAAATCGTGTGTTTCGCATGATATGGAAGTTAAATCGTTTGTCTCGAGAGAATTTGAAGCTAATTCCTGCAATTCGCATGAATTTGAAGCTCAATTGTTCATTTCGCATGAATTTGAAGCTAAATCGTTTGTTTAAAATCGCTTTTTCGCACGAATTTGAGTCGAATTCGTGTGTTTCGCATGATATTGTAGTTAAATCGTTTGTTTCGCGTGGATTTAAAGCCAGTTCGTGTATTTCGCATGAATCTGAAGCTAAATTGTTCATTTCGCATGAAATTGAAGCTAAATCCTTTGTTTAAAATCGCTATTTCGCACGAATTTGAATCGAAATCGTGTGTTTCGCATGATATTGAAGTTAAATCGTTTGTTACGCGTGGATTTAAAGGTAAGTCGTGCAATTCGCAAGAATTTGAAACTAAATTGTTCATTTCGCATGAATTTGAAGCTAAATCCTTTGTTTAAAATCGCTATTTCGCACGAATTTGAATCGAAATCGTGTATTTCGCATGATATTGAAGTTAAATCGTTTGTTATGCGTGGATTTAAAGCTATATCATGTAATTCGCATGAATTTGAAGCTAAATTGTTCATTTCGCATGAATATGAAGCTAAGTCGTTCGTTTAAAATCGCTATTTCGCACGAATTTGAATCGAAATCGTGTGTTTCACGTGATATTGACGTTCAATCGTTTGTTTCGCGTGAATTTAAAGCTAGTTCGTGTATTTCGCATGAATCTGAAGCTAAATTCTTCATTTCCCATGAATTTCAAGCTAAATCCTTTGTTTAAAATCGCTATTTCGCACGAAGTTGAAGCGAAATCGTGCGTTTCGCATGATATTGAAGTTAAATCGTTTGCTTCGCGTGGATTTAAAGCTAGTTCGAGTATTTCGCATGAATCTGAAGCTAAATTGTTCATTTCGCATGAATATGAAGCTAAGTCGTTCGTTTAAAATCGCTATTTCGCACGAATTTGAATCGAAATCGTGTGTTTCACGTGATATTGACGTTCAATCGTTTGTTTCGCGTGAATTTAAAGCTAGTTCGTGTATTTCGCATGAATCTGAAGCTAAATTCTTCATTTCCCATGAATTTCAAGCTAAATCCTTTGTTTAAAATCGCTATTTCGCACGAAGTTGAAGCGAAATCGTGCGTTTCGCATGATATTGAAGTTAAATCGTTTGCTTCGCGTGGATTTAAAGCTAGTTCGAGTATTTCGCATGAATCTGAAGCTAAATTGTTCATTTCCCATGAATTTGAATTAAATCGTTTTTTTAAAATCGCTATTTCGCAGGAATTTAATGCGAAATCTGGGGTTTCACGTGATATTGACGTTAAATCGTTTGTTTCGCGTGGATTTAAAGCTAGTTGGTGTATTTCGCATGAATCTGAAGCTAAATTGTTCATTTCCCATGTATTTGAAGCTAAATCGTTTTTTTAAAATCGCTATTTCGCACGAATTTGAATCGAAATCGTGTGTTTCGCATGATATTGTAGTTAAATCATTTGTTACGCGTGGATTTAAAGCTAAGTCGTGTATTTCGCATGAATCTGAAGCTAAATTGTTCATTTCGCATGAATTTGAAGCTAAATAGTTTGTTTAAAATCGCTATTTCGCACGAGTTTGAAGCGAAATCGTGTGTTTCGCAAGATATTGAAGTTAAATCGTTTGTTTCGCGTGGATTTAATGCTAGTTCGTGTAAGTCGCATGATATTGACGCTAAATCGTATTTCTCGCTAGAGTTTGAAGCTAATTCGTGCAACTCGCATGAATTTGAAGCTAATTTGTTCATTTCGCATGAATCTGAAGCTAAGTCGTCCGTTTAAAATCGCTATTTCGCACGAATTTGAAGCGAAATCGTGTGTTTCGCAAGATATTGAAGTTAAATCGTTTGTTACGCGTGGATTTAAAGGTAAGTCGTGCAATTCGCAAGAATTTGAAACTAAATTGTTCATTTCGCATGAATTTGAAGCTAAATCCTTTGTTTAAAATCGCTATTTCGCACGAATTTGAATCGAAATCGTGTATTTCGCATGATATTGAAATTAAATCGTTTGTTACGCGTGGATTTAAAGCTATATCGTGTAATTCGCATGAATTTGAAGCTAAATTGTTCATTTCGCATGAATATGAAGCTAAGTCGTTCGTTTAAAATCGCTATTTCGCAGGAATTTGAAGCGAAATCGTGTGTTTCGCATGATATGGAAGTTAAATCGTTTGTCTCGAGAGAATTTGAAGCTAATTCCTGCAATTCGCATGAATTTGAAGCTCAATTGTTCATTTCGCATGAATTTGAAGCTAAATCGTTTGTTTAAAATCGCTTTTTCGCACGAATTTGAGTCGAATTCGTGTGTTTCGCATGATATTGTAGTTAAATCGTTTGTTTCGCGTGGATTTAAAGCCAGATCGTGTATTTCGCATGAATCTGAAGCTAAATTGTTCATTTCGCATGAAATTGAAGCTAAATCCTTTGTTTAAAATCGCTATTTCGCACGAATTTGAATCGAAATCGTGTGTTTCGCATGATATTGAAGTTAAATCGTTTGTTACGTGTGGATTTAAAGCTAAATCGTGTAATTCGCAAGAATTTGAAGCTAAATTGTTCATTTCGCATGAATTTGAAGCTAAATCCTTTGTTTAAAATCGCTATTTCGCACGAATTTGAATCGACATCGTGTGTTTCGCATGATATTGAAGTTAAATCGTTTGTTATGCGCGGATTTAAAGCTAAATCGTGCAATTCGCATGAACTTGAAGCTAAATTGTTCGTTTCGCATGAATTTGAAGCTAAATCGTTTGTTTAAAATCGTTATTTCGCACGAATTTGTATCGAAATCGTGTATTTCGCATGATATTGAAGTTAAATCGTTTGTCTCGAGAGAATTTGAAGCTATTTCGAGCAATTGACATGAATTTGAAGCTAAATTGTTAATTTCCCATGAAATTGAAGCTAAATCCTTTGTTTAAAATCGCAATTTCGCATGAATTTGAATCGAAATCGTGTGTTTCGCATGATATTGTAGTTAAATCGTTTGTTTCGCGTGGATTTAAAGCCAGTTCGTGTATTTCGCATGAATCTGAAGCTAAATTGTTTATTTCGCATGAAATTGAAGCTAAATCCTTTGTTTAAAATCGCTATTTCTCACGAATTTGAATTGAAATCGTGTGCTTCGCATGATATTGAAGTTAACTCGTTTGTTACGCGTGGATTTAAAGCTAAATCGTGTAATTCGCAAGGATTTGAAACTAAATTGTTCATTTCGCATGAATTTGAAGCTAAATCCTTTGTTTAAAATCGCTATTTCGCACGAATTTGAATCGAAATCGGGTATTTCGCATGATATTGAAATTAAATCGTTAGTTACGCGTGGATTTAAAGCTATATCGTGTAATTCGCATGAATTTGAAGCTAAATTGTTCATTTCGCATGAATATGAAGCTAAGTCGTTCGTTTAAAATCGCTATTTCGCAGGAATTTGAAGCGAAATCGTGTGTTTCGCATGATATGGAAGTTAAATCGTTTGTCTCGAGAGAATTTGAAGCTAATTCCTGCAATTCGCATGAATTTGAAGCTAAATTGTTCATTTCGCATGAATTTGAAGCTAAATCCTTTGTTTAAAATCGCTATTTCGCACGAAATTGAATCGAAACCGTGTATTTCGCATGATATTGAAGTTAAATCGTTTGTTACGCGTGGATTTAAAGCTATATCGTGTAATTCGCATGAATTTAAAGCTAAATTGTTCATTTTGCATGATTTTGAAGCTAAATCGTTTGTTTAAAATCGCTTTTTCGCACGAATTTGAGTCGAAATCGTGTGTTTCGCATGATATTGAAGTTAAATCGTTTGTTACGCGTGGATTTAAAGCTAAGTCGTGTAATTCGCATGAATTTGAAGCTAAATTGTTCATTTCGCATGAATATGAAGCTAAGTCGTTCGTTTAAAATCGCTATTTCGCAGGAATTTGAAGCGAAATCGTGTGTTTCGCATGATATGGAAGTTAAATCGTTTGTCTCGAGAGAATTTGAAGCTAATTCGGGCAATTCGTATGAATTTGAAGCTCAATTGTCCATTTCGCATGAATTTGAAGCTAAATCGTTTGTTTAAAATCGCTTTTTCGCACGAATTTGAGTCGAAATCGTGTGTTTCGCATGGTATTGAAGTTAAATCGTTTGTTACGCCTGGATTTAAAGCTTAGTCGTGCAATTCGCAAGAATTTGAAACTAAATTGTTCATTTCGCATGAATTTGAAGCTAAATCCTTTGTTTAAAATCGCTATTTCGCACGAATTTGAATCGAAATCGTGTATTTCGCATGATATTGAAATTAAATCGTTTCTTACGCGTGGATTTAAAGCTATATCGTGTAATTCGCATGAATTTGAAGCTAAATTGTTCATTTCGCATGAATATGAAGCTAAGTCGTTCGTTTAAAATCGCTAATTCGCAGGAATTTGAAGCGAAATCGTGTATTTCGCATGATATTGTAGTTAAATCGTTTGTTTCGCGTGGATTTAAAGCCAGTTCGTGTATTTCGCATGAATCTGAAGCTAAATTGTTCATTTCGCATGAAATTGAAGCTAAATCCTTTGTTTAAAATCGCTATTTCGCACGAATTTGAATCGAAATCGTGTGTTTCGCATGATATTGAAGTTAAATCGTTTGTTACGCGTGGATGTAAAGCTAAATCGTGTAATTCGCAAGAATTTGAAGCTAAATTGTTCATTTCGCATGAATTTGAAGCCAAATCGTTTGTTTAAAATCGCTATTTCGCACGAATTTGAAGCGAAATCTTGTGTTTCGCGTGATTTTGAAGTTAAATCGTTTGTTACGCGTGGATTTAATGCTAAATCGTGTAATTCGCATGAATTTGGAGCTAAATTGTTAATTTCCCATGAATTTGAAGCTAAATCCTTTGTTTAAAATCGCAATTCCGCTTGAATTTGAAGCTAAATCGTTCGTTTAAAATCGCTTTTCCGCACGAATTTTAGTCGAAATCGTGTGTTTCGCATGATATTGAAGTTAAATCGTTTGTTACGCGTGGATTTAAAGCTAAGTCGTGCATTTCGTATGAATTTGAAGCTAAATTGTTCATTTCGCATGAATTTGAAGCTAAATCCTTTGTTTAAAATCGCTATTTCGCACGAATTTGAATCGAAATCGTGTATTTCGCATGATATTGAAGTTAAATCGTTTGTTATGCGTGGATTTAAAGCTATATCATGTAATTCGCATGAATTTGAAGCTAAATTGTTCATTTCGCATGAAATTGATGCTAAATCCTTTGTTTAAAATCGCTATTTCGCACGAATTTGAATCGAAATCGTGTGTTTCGCATGATATTGAAGTTAAATCGTTTGTTACGCGTGGATTTAAAGCTAAATCGTGTAATTCGCAAGAATTTGAAGCTAAATTGTTCATTTCGCATGAATTTGAAGCCAAATCGTTTGTTTCAAATCGCTATTTCGCACGAATTTGAAGCGAAATCTTGTGTTTCGCATGATATTGAAGTTAAATCGTTTGTTACGCGTGGATTTAATGCTAAATCGTGTAATTCGCATGAATTTGGAGCTAAATTGTTAATTTCCCATGAATTTGAAGCTAAATCCTTTGTTTAAAATCGCAATTCCGCATGAATTTGAAGCTAAATCGTTCGTTTAAAATCGCTTTTTCGCACGAATTTTAGTCGAAACCGTGTATTTCGCATGATATTGAAGTTAAATCGTTTGTTACGCGTGGATTTAAAGCTATATCGTGTAATTCGCATGAATTTAAAGCTAAATTGTTCATTTTGCATGATTTTGAAGCTAAATCGTTTGTTTAAAATCGCTTTTTCGCACGAATTTGAGTCGAAATCGTGTGTTTCGCATGATATTGAAGTTAAATCGTTTGTTACGCGTGGATTTAAAGCTAAGTCGTGTAATTCGCATGAATTTGAAGCTAAATTGTTCATTTCGCATGAATATGAAGCTAAGTCGTTCGTTTAAAATCGCTATTTCGCAGGAATTTGAAGCGAAATCGTGTGTTTCGCATGATATGGAAGTTAAATCGTTTGTCTCGAGAGAATTTGAAGCTAATTCGGGCAATTCGTATGAATTTGAAGCTCAATTGTCCATTTCGCATGAATTTGAAGCTAAATCGTTTGTTTAAAATCGCTTTTTCGCACGAATTTGAGTCGAAATCGTGTGTTTCGCATGGTATAGAAGTTAAATCGTTTGTTACGCGTGGATTTAAAGCTTAGTCGTGCAATTCGCAAGAATTTGAAACTAAATTGTTCATTTCGCATGAATTTGAAGCTAAATCCTTTGTTTAAAATCGCTATTTCGCACGAATTTGAATCGAAATCGTGTATTTCGCATGATATTGAAATTAAATCGTTTCTTACGCGTGGATTTAAAGCTATATCGTGTAATTCGCATGAATTTGAAGCTAAATTGTTCATTTCGCATGAATATGAATCTAAGTCGTTCGTTTAAAATCGCTAATTCGCAGGAATTTGAAGCGAAATCGTGTATTTCGCATGATATTGTAGTTAAATCGTTTGTTTCGCGTGGATTAAAGCCAGTTCGTGTATTTCGCATGAATTCTGAAGCTAAATTGTTCATTTCGCATGAAATTGAAGCTAAATCCTTTGTTTTAAAATCGCTATTTCGCACGAATTTGAATCGAAATCGTGTGTTTCGCATGATATTGAAGTTAAATCGTTTGTTACGCGTGGATTAAAGCTAAATCGTGTAATTCGCAAGAATTTGAAGCTAAATTGTTCATTTCGCATGAATTTGAAGCCAAATCGTTTGTTTTAAAATCGCTATTTCGCACGAATTTGAAGCGAAATCTTGTGTTTCGCATGATATTGAAGTTAAATCGTTTGTTATGCGTGGATTTAAAGCTATATCATGTAATTCGCATGAATTTGAAGCTAAATTGTTCATTTCGCATGAATATGAAGCTAAGTCGTTCGTTTAAAATCGCTATTTCGCACGAATTTGAATCGAAATCGTGTGTTTCACGTGATATTGACGTTCAATCGTTTGTTTCGCGTGAATTTAAAGCTAGTTCGTGTATTTCGCATGAATCTGAAGCTAAATTCTTCATTTCCCATGAATTTCAAGCTAAATCCTTTGTTTAAAATCGCTATTTCGCACGAAGTTGAAGCGAAATCGTGCGTTTCGCATGATATTGAAGTTAAATCGTTTGCTTCGCGTGGATTTAAAGCTAGTTCGAGTATTTCGCATGAATCTGAAGCTAAATTGATCATTTCCCATGAATTTGAATTAAATCGCTTTTTTAAAATCGCTATTTCGCACGAATTTGAATCGAAATCTGGGGTTTCACGTGATATTGACGTTAAATCGTTTGTTTCGCGTGGATTTAAAGCTAGTTCGTGTATTTCGCATGAATCTGAAGCTAAATTGTTCATTTCCCATGTATTTGAAGCTAAATCGTTTTTTTCAAATCGCTATTTCGCACGAATTTGAATCGAAATCGTGTGTTTCGCATGATATTGAAGTTAAATCATTTGTTACGCGTGGATTTAAAGCTAAGTCGTGTATTTCGATTGAATCTGAAGCTAAATTGTTCATTTCGCATGAATTTGAAGCTAAATAGTTCGTTTAAAATCACTATTTCGCACGAATTTGAAGCGAAATCGTGTGTTTCGCAAGATATTGAAGTTAAATCGTTTGTTTCGCGTGGATTTAATGCTAGTTCGTGTATGTCGCACGATATTGACGCTAAATCGTATTTCTCGCTAGAGTTTGAAGCTAATTCGTGCAACTCGCATGAATTTGAAGCTAATTTGTTCATTTCGCATGAATATGGAGCTAAGTCGTTCGTTTAAAATCGCTATTTCGCAGGAATTTAATGCGAAATCGTGTGTTTCGCATGATATTGAAGTTAAATCGTTTGTTTCGCGTGGATTTAAAGCTAGTTGGTGTATTTCGCATGAATTTGAAGCTCAATTGTTCATTTCGCATGAATTTGAAGCAAAATCGTTTGTTTAAAATCGCTATTTCGCACTAATTTGATGCGAAATCGTGTGTATCGCTTGATATTGAAGTTAAATCGTTTGTTTCGCGTGGATTTAAAGCTAGTTCGTGTATTTCGCATGAATTTGAAGCTAAATCGTTCGTTTAAAACCGCTATTTCGCATTATTTTGATGCGAAATCGTGTGTTCCGCATGATATTGAAGTTAAATCATTTGTTACGCGTGGATTTAAAGCTGATTCGTGTATTTCGCATCAATCTGAAGCTAAATTGTTCATTTCGCATGAATTTGAAGCTAAATCCTTTGTTTAAAATCGCTATTTCGCACGAATTTGAAGCGAAATTGTGTGTTTCGCATGATATTGAAGTTAAATCGTTTGTTACGCGTGGATGTAAAACTAAATCTTGTATTTCGCCTGAATCTGAAGCTAAATTGTTCATTTCCCTTGTATTTGAAGCTAAATCTTTTGTTTAAAATCGCTATTTCCCACGAATTTGTATAGAAATCGTGTGTTTCGCATGATATTGAAGTTAAATCGTTTGTCTCGCTAAAATTTGAAGCTAATTCGTGCAATTCGCATGAATTTGAAGCTAAATTGTTCATTTCGCATGAATTTGAAGCTAAATCCTTTGTTTAAAACCGCTATTTCGCACGAATTTGAATCGACATCGTGTGTTTCGCATGATATTGAAGTTAAATCGTTTGTTACGCGTGGATTTAATGCTATATCGTGTAATTCGCATGAATTTAAAGCTAAATTGTTCATTTTGCATGAATTTGAAGCTAAATCGTTTGTTTAAAATCGCTTTTTCGCACGAATTTGAGTCGAAATCGTGTGTTTCGCATGATATTGAAGTTAAATCGTTTGTTACGCGTGGATATAAAGCTAAGTCGTGTAATTCGCATGAATTTGAAGCTAAATTGTTCATTTCGCATGAATATGAAGCTAAGTCGTTCGTTTAAAATCGCTATTTCGCAGGAATTTGAAGCGAAATCGTGTGTTTCGCATGATATGGAAGTTAAATCGTTTGTCTCGAGAGACTTTGAAGCTAATTCGGGCAATTCGTATGAATTTGAAGCTCAATTGTTCATTTCGCATGAATTTGAAGCTAAATCGTTTGTTTAAAATCGCTTTTTCGCACGAATTTGAGTCGAAATCGTGTGTTTCGCATGATATTGAAGTTAAATCGTTTGTTACGCGTGGATTTAAAGCTTAGTCGTGCAATTCGCAAGAATTTGAAACTAAATTGTTCATTTCGCATGAATTTGAAGCTAAATCCTTTGTTTAAAATCGCTATTTCGCACAAATTTGAATCGAAATCGTGTATTTCGCATGATATTGAAATTAAATCGTTTGTTACGCGTGGATTTAAAGCTATATCGTGTAATTCGCATGAATTTGAAGCTAAATTGATCATTTCGCATGAATTTGAAGCTAAATAGTACGTTTAAAATCGCTATTTCGCACGAATTTGAAGCGAAATCGTGTGTTTCGCAAGATATTGAAGTTAAATCGTTTGTTACGCGTGGATTTAAAGGTAAGTCGTGCAATTCGCAAGAATTTGAAACTAAATTGTTCATTTCGCATGAATTTGAAGCTAAATCCTTTGTTTAAAATCGCTATTTCGCACGAATTTGAATAGAAATCGTGTGTTTCGCTAGATATTGAAGTTAAATCGTTTGTCTCGCTAAAATTTGAAGCTAATTCGTGCAATTCGCATGAATTTGAAGCTAAATTGTTCATTTCGAATGAATTTGAAGCTAAATCCTTTGTTTAAAATCGCTATTTCGCACGAATTTGAAGCGAAATCGTGTGTTTCGCATGATATTGAAGTTAAATCGTTTGTTATGCGCGGATTTAAAGCTAAATCGTGCAATTCGCATGAATTTGAAGCTAAATTGTTCATTTCGCATGAATTTGAAGCTAAATCGTTTGTTTAAAATCGTTATTTCGCACGAATTTGTATCGAAATCGTGTATTTCGCATGATATTGAAGTTAAATCGTTTGTCTCGAGAGAATTTGAAGCTAATTCGTGCAATTCGCATGAATCTGAAGCTAAGTTGTTCATTTCGCATGAATTTGAAGCTAAATAGTTCGTTTAAAATCGCTATTTCGCACGAATTTGAAGCGAAATCGTGTGTTTCGCAAGATATTGAAGTTAAATCGTTTGTTACGCGTGGATTTAAAGGTAAGTCGTGCAATTCGCAAGAATTTGAAACTAAATTGTTCATTTCGCATGAATTTGAAGCTAAATCCTTTGTTTAAAATCGCTATTTCGAACGAATTTGAATCGAAATCGTGTATTTCGTATGATATTGAAATTAAATCGTTTGTTACGCGTGGATTTAAAGCCATGTCGTGTAATTCGCATGAATTTGAAGCTAAATTGTTCATTTCGCATGAATGTGAAGCTAAGTCGTTCGTTTAAAATCGCTATTTCGCAGGAATTTGAAGCGAAATCGTGTGTTTCGCATGATATGGAAGTTAAATCGTTTGTCTCGAGAGAATTTGAAGCTAATTCCTGCAATTCGCATGAATTTGAAGCTCAATTGTTCATTTCTCATGAATTTGAAGCTAAATCGTTTGTTTAAAATCGCTATTTCGCACGAATTTGAAGCGAAATTGTGTGTTTCGCATGATATTGAAGTTAAATCGTTTGTTTCGCGTGGATTTAAAGCTAAATCGTGCATTTCGTATGAATTTGAAGCTAAATTGTACATTTCGCATGAATTTGAAGCTAAATCGTTCGATTAAAATCGCTATTTCTCACGAATTTGAATCGAAATCGTGTGTTTCGCATGATATTGAAGTTAAATCGTTTGTTACGCGTGGATGTAAAACTAAATCTTGTATTTCGCCTGAATCTGAAGCTAAATTGTTCACTTCCCTTGTATTTGAAGCTAAATCTTTTGTTTAAAATCGCTATTTCCCACGAATTTGAATCGAAATCGTGTATTTCGCATGATATTGAAATTAAATCGTTTGTTCCGCGTGGATTTAAAGCTTAGTCGTGCAATTCGCAAGAATTTGAAACTAAATTGTTCATTTCGCATGAATTTGAAGCTAAATCCTTTGTTTAAAATCGCTATTTCGCACGAATTTGAATCGAAATCGTGTATTTCGCATGATATTGAAATTAAATCGTTTGTTCCGCGTGGATTTAAAGCTATATCGTGCAATTCGCATGAATTTGAAGCTAAATTGTTCATTTCGCATGAATTTGAAGCTAAATCCTTTGTTTAAAATCGCTATTTCGCACGAATTTGAATCGACATCGTGTGTTTCGCATGATATTGAAGTTATATCGTTTGTTATGCGTGGATTTAATGCTATATCGTGTAATTCGCATGAATTTAAAGCTAAATTGTTCATTTTGCATGAATTTGAAGCTAAATCGTTTGTTTAAAATCGCTTTTTCGCACGAATTTGAGTCGAAATCGTGTGTTTCGCATGATATTGAAGTTAAATCGTTTGTTACGCGTGGATTTAAAGCTAAGTCGTGTAATTCGCATGAATTTGAAGCTAAATTGTTCATTTCGCATGAATATGAAGCTAAGTCGTTCGTTTAAAATCGCTATTTCGCAGGAATTTGAAGCGAAATCGTGTGTTTCGCATGATATGGAAGTTAAATCGTTTGTCTCGAGAGACTTTGAAGCTAATTCGGGCAATTCGTATTAATTTGAAGCTCAATTGTTCATTTCGCATGAATTTGAAGCTAAATCGTTTGTTTAAAATCGCTTTTTCGCACGAATTTGAGTCGTAATCGTGTGTTTCGCATGATATTGAAGTTAAATCGTTTGTTACGCGTGGATTTAAAGCTTAGTCGTGCAATTCGCAAGAATTTGAAACTAAATTGTTCATTTCGCATGAATTTGAAGCTAAATAGTACGTTTAAAATCGCTATTTCGCACGAATTTGAAGCGAAATCGTGTGTTTCGCAAGATATTGAAGTTAAATCGTTTGTTACGCGTGGATTTAAAGGTAAGTCGTGCAATTCGCAAGAATTTGAAGCTAAATTGTTCATTTCGCATGAATTTGAAGCTAAATCGTTTGTTTAAAATCGTTATTTCGCACGAATTTGTATCGAAATCGTGTATTTCGCATGATATTGAAGTTAAATCGTTTGTCTCGAGAGAATTTGAAGCTAATTCGTGCAATACGCATGAATCTGAAGCTAAATTGTTCATTTCGCATGAATTTGAAGCTAAATCGTTTGTTTAAAATCGTTATTTCGCACGAATTTGTATCGAAATCGTGTATTTCGCATGATATTGAAGTTAAATCGTTTGTCTCGAGAGAATTTGAAGCTATTTCGTGCAATTGACATGAATTTGAAGCTAAATTGTTAATTTCCCATGAATTTGAAGCTAAATCCTTTGTTTAAAATCGCAATTTCGCACGAATTTGAATCGAAATCGTGTGTTTCGCATGATATTGTAGTTAAATCGTTTGTCTCGAGAGAATTTGAAGCTAATTCGTGCAATTCGCATGAATCTGAAGCTAAGTTGTTCATTTCGCATGAATTTGAAGCTAAATAGTTCGTTTAAAATCGCTATTTCGCACGAATTTGAAGCGAAATCGTGTGTTTCGCAAGATATTGAAGTTAAATCGTTTGTTACGCGTGGATTTAAAGCCATGTCGTGTAATTCGCATGAATTTGAAGCTAAATTGTTCATTTCGCATGAATATGAAGCTAAGTCGTTCGTTTAAAATCGCTATTTCGCAGGAATTTGAAGCGAAATCGTGTGTTTCGCATGATATGGAAGTTAAATCGTTTGTCTCGAGAGAATTTGAAGCTAATTCCTGCAATTCGCATGAATTTGAAGCTCAATTGTTCATTTCGCATGAATTTGAAGCTAAATCGTTTGTTTAAAATCGCTTTTTCGCACGAATTTGAGTCGAATTCGTGTGTTTCGCATGATATTGAAGTTAAATCGTTTGCTACGCGTGGATTTAAAGCTAAGTCGTGCAATTCGCAAGAATTTGAAGCTAAATTGTTCATTTCGCATGAATTTGAAGCTAAATCCTTTGTTTAAAATCGCTATTTCGCACGAATTTGAATCGAAACCGTGTATTTCGCATGATATTGAAATTAAACCGCTTGTTACGCGTGGATTTAATGCTATATCGTGTAATTCGCATGAATTTAGAGCTAAATTGTTCATTTTGCATGAATTTGAAGCTAAATCGTTTATTTAAAATCGCTTTTTCGCACGAATTTGAGTCGAAATCGTGTATTTCGCATGAATCTGAAGCTAAATTGTTCATTTCGCATGAATTTGAAGCTAACTTGTTAATTTCCTATGAATTTGAAGCTAAATCCTTTGTTTAAAATCGCAATTTCGCACGAATTTGAGTCGAAATCGTGTGTTTCGCATGATATTGAAGTTAAATCGTTTGTTACGCGTGGATTTAAAGCTTAGTCGTGCAATTCGCAAGAATTTGAAACTAAATTGTTCATTTCGCATGAATTTGAAGCTAAATCCTTTGTTTAAAATCGCTATTTCGCACAAATTTGAATCGAAATCGTGTATTTCGCATGATATTGAAATTAAATCGTTTGTTACGCGTGGATTTAAAGCTATATCGTGTAATTCGCATGAATTTGAAGCTAAATTGATCATTTCGCATGAATTTGAAGCTAAATAGTACGTTTAAAATCGCTATTTCGCACGAATTTGAAGCGAAATCGTGTGTTTCGCAAGATATTGAAGTTAAATCGTTTGTTACGCGTGGATTTAAAGGTAAGTCGTGCAATTCGCAAGAATTTGAAACTAAATTGTTCATTTCGCATGAATTTGAAGCTAAATCCTTTGTTTAAAATCGCTATTTCGCACGAATTTGAATAGAAATCGTGTGTTTCGCATGATATTGAAGTTAAATCGTTTGTCTCGCTAAAATTTGAAGCTAATTCGTGCAATTCGCATGGATTTGAAGCTAAATTGTTCATTTCGAATGAATTTGAAGCTAAATCCTTTGTTTAAAATCGCTATTTCGCACGAATTTGAAGCGAAATCGTGTGTTTCGCATGATATTGAAGTTAAATCGTTTGTTATGCGCGGATTTAAAGCTAAATCGTGCAATTCGCATGAATTTGAAGCTAAATTGTTCATTTCGCATGAATTTGAAGCTAAATCGTTTGTTTAAAATCGTTATTTCGCACGAATTTGTATCGAAATCGTGTATTTCGCATGATATTGAAGTTAAATCGTTTGTCTCGAGAGAATTTGAAGCTAATTCGTGCAATTCGCATGAATCTGAAGCTAAGTTGTTCATTTCGCATGAATTTGAAGCTAAATAGTTCGTTTAAAATCGCTATTTCGCACGAATTTGAAGCGAAATCGTGTGTTTCGCAAGATATTGAAGTTAAATCGTTTGTTACGCGTGGATTTAAAGGTAAGTCGTGCAATTCGCAAGAATTTGAAACTAAATTGTTCATTTCGCATGAATTTGAAGCTAAATCCTTTGTTTAAAATCGCTATTTCGAACGAATTTGAATCGAAATCGTGTATTTCGTATGATATTGAAATTAAATCGTTTGTTACGCGTGGATTTAAAGCCATGTCGTGTAATTCGCATGAATTTGATGCTAAATTGTTCATTTCGCATGAATGTGAAGCTAAGTCGTTCGTTTAAAATCGCTATTTCGCAGGAATTTGAAGCGAAATCGTGTGTTTCGCATGATATGGAAGTTAAATCGTTTGTCTCGAGAGAATTTGAAGCTAATTCCTGCAATTCGCATGAATTTGAAGCTCAATTGTTCATTTCTCATGAATTTGAAGCTAAATCGTTTGTTTAAAATCGCTATTTCGCACGAATTTGAAGCGACATTGTGTGTTTCGCATGATATTGAAGTTAAATCGTTTGTTTCGCGTGGATTTAAAGCTAAATCGTGCATTTCGTATGAATTTGAAGCTAAATTGTACATTTCGCATGAATTTGAAGCTAAATCGTTCGATTAAAATCGCTATTTCGCACGAATTTGAATCGAAATCGTGTGTTTCGCATGATATTGAAGTTAAATCGTTTGTTACGCGTGGATGTAAAACTAAATCTTGTATTTCGCCTGAATCTGAAGCTAAATTGTTCACTTCCCTTGTATTTGAAGCTAAATCTTCTGTTTAAAATCGCTATTTCCCACGAATTTGTATAGAAATCGTGTGTTTCGCATGATATTGAAGTTAAATCGTTTGTCTCGCTAAAAGTTGAAGCTAATTCGTGCAATTCGCATGAATTTGAAGCTAAATTGTTCATTTCGCATGAATTTGAAGCTAAATCCTTTGTTTAAAATCGCTATTTCGCACGAATTTGAATCGACATCGTGTGTTTCGCATGATATTGAAGTTAAATCGTTTGTTATGCGTGGATTTAATGCTATATCGTGTAATTCGCATGAATTTAAAGCTAAATTGTTCATTTTGCATGAATTTGAAGCTAAATCGTTTGTTTAAAATCGCTTTTTCGCACGAATTTGAGTCGAAATCGTGTGTTTCGCATGATATTGAAGTTAAATCGTTTGTTACGCGTGGATTTAAAGCTAAGTCGTGTAATTCGCATGAATTTGAAGCTAAATTGTTCATTTCGCATGAATATGAAGCTAAGTCGTTCGTTTAAAATCGCTATTTCGCAGGAATTTGAAGCGAAATCGTGTGTTTCGCATGATATGGAAGTTAAATCGTTTGTCTCGAGAGACTTTGAAGCTAATTCGGGCAATTCGTATTAATTTGAAGCTCAATTGTTCATTTCGCATGAATTTGAAGCTAAATCGTTTGTTTAAAATCGCTTTTTCGCACGAATTTGAGTCGTAATCGTGTGTTTCGCATGATATTGAAGTTAAATCGTTTGTTACGCGTGGATTTAAAGCTTAGTCGTGCAATTCGCAAGAATTTGAAACTAAATTGTTCATTTCGCATGAATTTGAAGCTAAATCCTTTGTTTAAAATCGCTATTTCGCACAAATTTGAATCGAAATCGTGTATTTCGCATGATATTGAAATTAAATCGTTTGTTACGCGTGGATTTAAAGCTATATCGTGTAATTCGCATGAATTTGAAGCTAAATTGATCATTTCGCATGAATTTGAAGCTAAATAGTACGTTTAAAATCGCTATTTCGCACGAATTTGAAGCGAAATCGTGTGTTTCGCAAGATATTGAAGTTAAATCGTTTGTTACGCGTGGATTTAAAGGTAAGTCGTGCAATTCGCAAGAATTTGAAGCTAAATTGTTCATTTCGCATGAATTTGAAGCTAAATCGTTTGTTTAAAATCGTTATTTCGCACGAATTTGTATCGAAATCGTGTATTTCGCATGATATTGTAGTTAAATCGTTTGTCTCGAGAGAATTTGAAGCTAATTCGTGCAATACGCATGAATCTGAAGCTAAATTGTTCATTTCGCATGAATTTGAAGCTAAATCGTTTGTTTAAAATCGTTATTTCGCACGAATTTGTATCGAAATCGTGTATTTCGCATGATATTGAAGTTAAATCGTTTGTCTCGAGAGAATTTGAAGCTATTTCGTGCAATTGACATGAATTTGAAGCTAAATTGTTAATTTCCCATGAATTTGAAGCTAAATCCTTTGTTTAAAATCGCAATTTCGCACGAATTTGAATCGAAATCGTGTGTTTCGCATGATATTGTAGTTAAATCGTTTGTCTCGAGAGAATTTGAAGCTAATTCGTGCAATTCGCATGAATCTGAAGCTAAGTTGTTCATTCGCATGAATTTGAAGCTAAATAGTTCGTTAAAATCGCTATTTCGCACGAATTTGAAGCGAAATCGTGTGTTTCGCAAGATATTGAAGTTAAATCGTTTGTTACGCGTGATTTAAAGCCATGTCGTGTAATTCGCATGAATTTGAAGCTAAATTGTTCATTTCGCATGAATATGAAGCTAAGTCGTTCGTTTAAAATCGCTATTTCGCAGGAATTTGAAGCGAAATCGTGTGTTTCGCATGATATGGAAGTTAAATCGTTTGTCTCGAGAGAATTTGAAGCTAATTCCTGCAATTCGCATGAATTTGAAGCTCAATTGTTCATTTTCGCAGTGGTGAATTTGAAGCTAAATCGTTTGTTTAAAATCGCTTTTTCGCACGAATTTGAGTCGAATTCGTGTGTTTCGCATGATATTGAAGTTAAATCGTTTGCTACGCGTGGATTTAAAGCTAAGTCGTGCAATTCGCAAGAAATTGAAGCTAAAATTGTTCATTTCGCATGAATTTGAGCTAAATCCTTTGTTTAAAATCGCTATTTCGCACGAATTTGAATCGAAACCGTGTATTTCGCATGATATTGAAATTTAAACCGCTTGTTACGCGTAGATTTAATGCTATATCGTGTAATTCGCATGAATTAGAGCTAAATTGTTCATTTTGCATGAATTTGAAGCTAAATCGTTTGTTTAAAATCGCTTTTTCGCACGAATTTGAGTCGAAATCGTGTATTTCGCATGAATCTGAAGCTAAATTGTTCATTTCGCATGAATTTGAAGCTAACTTGTTAATTTCCTATGAATTTGAAGCTAAATCCTTTGTTTAAAATCGCAATTTCGCACGAATTTGAATCGAAATCGTGTGTTTCGCATGATATTGAAGTTAATTGTTTGTTTCGCGTGGATTTAAAGCCAGTTCGTGTATTTCGCATGAATCTGAAGCTAAATTGTTCATTTCGCATGGAATTGAAGCTAAATCCTTTGTTTAAAATCGCTATTTCGCACGAATTTGAAGCGAAATCTTGTGTTTCGCATGATATTGAAGTTAAATCGTTTGTTACGCGTGATTTAATGCTAAATCGTGTAATTCACATGAATTTGGAGCTAAGTTGTTAATTTCCCATGAATTTGAAGCTAAATCCTTTGTTTAAAATCGCAATTTCGCATGAATTTGAAGCTAAATCGTTTGATTAAATCGCTTTTTCGCACGAATTTTAGTCGAAATCGTGTGTTTCGCATGATATTGAAGTTAAATCGCTTGTTACGCGTGGATTTAAAGCTAAAGTCGTGTAATTCGCATGAATTTGAAGCTAAATTGTTCATTTCGCATGAATTTGAAGCTAAATCCTTTGTTTAAAATCGCTATTTTCGCACAAATTTGAATCGAAATCATGTATTTCGCATGATATTGAAATTAAATCGTTTGTTACGCGTGGATTTAAAGCTATATCGTGTAATTCGCATGATTTGAAGCTAAATTGATCATTTCGCATG